>NW_019725008.1:64556-114662 GCF_002891405.2 Cryptotermes secundus | reverse complement strand
GTACAGCTATCTCCCTTAGTAGTGGCAAGATTCATGTCACATGTGCCAGCAGTGACAGCTTGATGATGCTGCTTATAGATTTCTTCCATAATATATACCACTTAACCTCTCCATCTGATCCATCATCCTTTACTAAGTATGACTGGCTACCTGCCTATGGACATTGGCAGGCTTCATATGCCCATATTTTGTGAGGTGATCAACTGTGTTACTTCAGAAGCCTCAACACATCTGTCTGAACTGATAATACGCATATGTTAATCAGGCGTCAGTATTTGAAGGATTAATTACATGATCTATACTTATAATTGTGTGTTTAACGAAACATTTGTGTCTGAGAGTTAGAGGTAAAGATACAGTGTTTAATATTTATCTATTTATTTATTTTATATATATTTTTATATCTTGCTTAAAAGTGCAGGCACATAAATTACATGAGTAAATGTGGTAATTATGAAACTTATCCAAAAGTTTATGTAGGCATACTCTTGAAAGAGGATGTCACACAATAAATATTTCAGCTGGACACTTTCCTAGTTGTTAACTTTGTAAACTAAAATATGACAAGATGTTAAAATTTAGGGTGGTATTATTTCTTATGGTGCCGGTCACGATAGCCGAGTGGTCTTAGGCATGCACTGTCTTCGCTCACTCAGAAGCCGGGATCGTGGGTTCGAATCCCACTCAGGGCATGGATGTTTGTGTGCGTTTGTGTTTGTGTACAGGTAGAGGTCTTGTGACGAGCTGATCACTCGCCCAAGGAGTCCTACTCTATGTCCAACATCTAGTAAAACCGAAGTGAAACCGAGAGTTTCATGGAGGTAGGCCTAGGCCCACTGGGGCTGTAGTGCCAAGGGGGAAAATAAATTTCTTATGGTAACTTAATGTTTTGTACCAAAGCACAATGGGTAAGCTGCAGTTACTTGTCGAAACAGCCATGCCAAATCCAAATTATGCTCCCTCTATTTATTACAAAGTTATTAAAGCATCAAATGAAGGAATTAGTTCTTTTTCAGGATGTAGGAACATGGATCTCACTAATGAAAGGGTTTGGAGAATTCACCGATTCCTTTTGTCCTATGGACAGCTCTAACCCCTGATCCATGGATCTTGTTAGTCTGGAGCTCCTGTGTATCACCATACATTAAAATGGTAATAAAAGTATCCCCATTTCATAATACTCAGGGCATTATACCATTTTTGGTGCTGCAGATAAAGTTTATACATGTTTAGTGTGTACATAATTAACTAATCTAACACATGTTTTCAAAAGACAAATTGGTACTTATGGCCAAATACAAAATTAAACTCAATCTAATCTAGATACCATTATGCTTCTACTAACATAGAGAGTTAAAATTAAAACTGAATAATTGTTGTAGATTAGAAATATTGCATTGTAGTGTCATATTATTTGTGAATAATTTATTATTTATTTCAGTCATAATCATTTAATGTAATTATACACATAAATTTTGGTGACTGAAATAGATAATAAATTGCAGTAGATGTTGAAGAGAATGTGCATTTCTTTCAGATGGAGTAACATAATGCCCGGAATTCGCCATGACCAAGATGTCTTGGATCGTACAGGTTGGGATAAGCTCCCACATGATGCCTTGCGACTGAACGTATTGATGTTTGGTTTTGACTCCTTGTCACGTAACATGTTTATTCGTCATCTACCACGCACGTACCATTACCTCCATGAGACTCTTCAAATGATTGACTTGCGTGGCTACAACATTGTTGGGGATGGAACTCCACAAGCCCTCATACCAATTCTCACAGGTGTGCCTTAAGCCATGGAAAAGAAAGTAGCAGGTGTCTAGGTTGCATGATTCTTGAAGCTTTCATTTCCAGAAAATAGGATGCATTTAATAGTTTGTTAAAACAGAAAGGAGACTTGTCATTTTAAGCCTTAGGAATTTTTTAGTTTTAATTGGAATATACTGTAAAGTGTTCCTTGAACAAGAACTACCGATGCTTGAACATCCAAATTTCTAGTTTTCACCTCAATCTTAGCATTGAATTCTGAATTTGAACTTTTAGCTAACCACACACTTTTCAGTACCCTCTTTTGATCCTGAATAAGGGTTATTTCATTGCATATCTAAAATATGGTTTGTTTCATGCTGTTGCTGCTAGCAAGATGCAGAAAATCGTTTAGATTTTAAGGAGTGTTTCTTAAATATAGCTCATTATATAAAAAAGAATGTCTTATTGAACTTACAAACTTTTGTGAAGAAGTTTTGATTTGATGAATATTAAACAAGGAATTATTAGAAATACTGACCTGAAATTACTCACTCACATAGGTCAGTGTGGTTTAAATGTGTTATTTTGATTTTGAATTTTATTAAGATTTCCTAGTATAAAGTGGATTATCTGTTCCATGTAACAAGAAGTTTTCACAATACTGAAATGGAGTTTTTTGTGAGGTGGTTGTCCATATTTTTGCCATGTCTCAAAGTTAAAAGTCACCAAATTATTGTAAGAACAGAAGAAATAAATGCAATACATTTTTTTTTGACCAAGTTGGAACTTTTACAGTTCCAGTAAAGAATCTACATTCCTTCAGGATCCTATTAACAAGCTGCATTTGCCTATCAGTTCATTCCCAGGTTCAGTTACAGATGTCAGTAGTGCAGACTTATTCATCAGGTTTTATGTTACTCAATATGAATTACATGGTATTGGGGGCCGTGCTGTCTCGGTACTTTCTTAATGTCTTGCCAGCACTAGCACCCACATGGTGGCCATTAAAACTTGCAGAGTGGAGGCACCACAAACACCATTCACATATGGCCTTGAACATTTGTATGGTGAGAGATCTTTTGAAATAAGTAGTTTTTATAAGTTATTATTTTTGTAATGAAATGAAAACATAGCGTAACAGTGCAGACTGCAGATTCTTTGGGTCTGATATTTTATTGAAACTTCATATGTAAAATTTGTGTGATTACATGTTGTGAACCCAATGGATCATTCGTGTTTATGTTCGTTATGCCGCGTGTTTGTCCCTGTAATGTTTTGTAATAGGAATGGAAGTTCAAAATCTAAGATATGAACTGTAGAGAGAAATTCTAACACTTCAGACTTATGGTGCTTAATTCTTCAGGGCACTACGCTGATCAAATAGCAGGTGCTTTAGATGCATATGTCATATATACTGATGGACCATGTGACAGTCCACGCATATCTTTGGAGTTTAAACACAGATGAAACTCAAAAGAAGTTCATGAGCAGATTGAAACATCTGTGTGTCTGTTTGTTTGTTTGCATGCTAAATGTGCTCATGGAGGGAGGGAAGGTATGAGTATAATTGTCAACAGATATGGAATATTATTTTAATTACATGGACAGCCCTTATTTTGAAGGTGGATTGAATAAAAAATGTCTTAGGTTTGTAGAAATATATTATTTATACATACTGATATACTCTTCTCTGCGTATAATTAGAATGATCAAGTAACGGATGATGAGGTGGGCAGGGCATGTAGTACAAATGGGGGAGGAGAAGAATGCATATAGGATTTGCAGCTGGGTCCACTTGGCACGTCGGTCTCTGAATGGCCTATTGTACCTGCCCCTTGTGATTATGATGATAGAGAATATGGCAGAATGAAGATTGGCAGGGGAAACCGAAGTACTCAGAGAAAACCTGCCCCAGCGCCACTTTGTCCACCACAAACCCACTTGACCAGACCCGAATTCGAACCTGGGCCACCGTGGCAGGAAGCCAGTGACTAATCGCTTGGGCTGTGGCCCAGCCTTGTATATAGGATATTGGTGGAAAAGCCAGATGGAAAGAGACAAATGGGAAGTGGGTGGAAAATGTTAAAATGGTTCTTAGAGAGATAGGATGGAATAGTATGGATTTGATTGGTTTGGCTCAGGATAGTTACCAGTGGAGGGCTCCTGTGAACACGGTAATGAACCATCGGATTCCGTAAGATGCTGCTAAGTTCTTGAGTAGTTGCGCAATTGGCGGCTTCTCAAGAAGGGCTCAGTTCCGTGAGTTAGTGAATGATATAATTTGTGGCATTTATTCATATTTTTTCCAACGTTTTCATTACAGCAGTTTGGTTTTGATGTGTCCATCTCCACAATCTGCTGATGTCCATTGCATTGGCATTTCTTTCTCTTACACTGGCTCTGTGAATGTAATGTTACACATAATTTTTAAGTCTGGGGATTAGAAATTAGTCATTTTCTGTCATCAGGCTTAATTACTTGTTATTGTAGTTAGTATTGTATGATTTGCATTTCAGGGAAGACTGAACTTGAACTTCCAGAAACAAGAAAGCGAATGGGAGAAAAGGCTTCATTTGTTAACATATATCCCTTTATATGGAAGAAATATCAGGAGAATGGATATGTGACAGGTAATTTCCCTGTTTCATTTGGTTTTAGGCTTTATTAACCTGTTCCTAGCATTTTATAATGAAAGATCAGTTTATAGTATAATTATATTCTTACTCATGTGTATTATGCCCATTTTTGTGATTTGTTTTTGTTTGCTATAATGAGTCTTCAGCTTGGTTGCTGATTCTTATGAAATTCTATACAGATATTGTGCCATTTGAGTGAGGTAGAAGTTTTTCTGTGTTTGTAAATATAATATGAACTTTTTTCCCCACATGTAACTGTTTGTGTACCTATACATAGGTAGTGTGAAAGTTAAAATTTGAACAAGCAGCAAAGTAATGCGCAGAATGTTGCAGACATGT
The DNA here is from genome assembly GCF_002891405.2 of Cryptotermes secundus. NCBI lineage: Eukaryota > Metazoa > Arthropoda > Insecta > Blattodea > Kalotermitidae > Cryptotermes > Cryptotermes secundus. The sequence continues at coordinate 109,929 of NW_019725008.1, read as the reverse complement.
TGAAATTATTAGATTTTAATGATAAATTAAAACAGAGTGTTTTCAGACATGTTTATATGAAGAATCCTTTACAACTCAGAACATCTCATGTTTTTTCAGGTTATTAGATGCCAGCACAAAAGCTCATGTCCATATGTTTTATTGTTTACCTCTTGTAGTTCCTCACAGAATCTGTCATTTAATATTTTTCATTATTTTGGGGCATTAAAGTTAAGTTATTAAGTTTTTGTTGATTTATATTCTTTGGTAATTCTGTTGTTGCAGTGCTTTGACAGTTAGCCATTATCTCTGTGCAATGGCTACAGATGTATATGAAATTTCGCATGGTTTTTTATGAGAAATGTATCCATGTTAAATATCATGTAAGTTCTCATTTTACTGTGTCATTATTTTAAAGATTCATACTGACCAACTAACTCCATGGATCTGAGCACATCTTGAGAAACTGGCAATTGTGCAGCTACTCAAGAGCTTCCCAGAATTTTATGGAACCCGAAGGGTCATTACCATGCTCACAAGAGCCCTCCATTGGCCCCTATCCTGAGCCAGATCAATCCAATCCATACCATCCCATCCAATCTCTCTAAGATCCATTTTAATATTATCCACCCACCTATGTTTTAGTCTTCCTAGTGGTCTCTTTCCTTTCTGCTTTCCTACCAATATCCTATATGCAGTCCGCCCTCATTTGTGCTACATTCCCTGCCCATCACATCCTCCTTGACTTGATCATTCTAATTATACTTGGTGAAGAGTACAAATTATGAAGCTCCTCATTATGTAGTTTTCTCCAGTCTCCTGTCACTTAATCTCTCTTTGGTCCAAATATTCTCCTCAACACCCTGTTCTCAAACACCCTCAGTCTGTGTTCCTCCCTTAATGTCAGAGACCAAGTTTTGCACCCAAATGGAACTACAGGCAAAATGATAATTTTGTATATTCAAATTTTTTATGTTTTTAGATAGACGAGAAGACAAAAGGTTCTGGACTGAATGGTAGAAAGCATTACCTGAATTCAGTCTTCTCCTAATTTCCCCCTATATCAGGTTTTGATTTGTTATAGTCATTCCCAAATATCTGTACTCAGGATACTTGGAGGATTGTCCTCATATTGGAACCTTTACCTACCGGTTGAAAGGATTTGACTCTCCACCAACTGATCATTATGCACGGACTTATTACATTGCTTCTACCCAAGAATACAGCCATCACAAGAAATACTGCATGGGTTCTATACCTCGTCATAAGGTAAGGTGAATATTAATTGTTCTCAGCCCAGAGTTATGTGCACCTGAAATCTGGAGTTATGATAGCTTTTATGCCCAACCACTGTATCAGCAGTCTTCTGGTTATGTAAGATATCCCTGTAACAAGCTGTTAAGGCCTATAGGGGTTGTGAGATGTCAAGGATCCCACATCTTTTAGACCGTCTGCTCACAAATGGCACTAAAGTTGTCAGCCTTATGCACCACCTGCTCTTTACTCTGCAGGAAGATTCCTGGTAATCATTTCTGTTAGAGGCTGAGTTGACTCCAGAGCCATAATGCTACTGGAATGATTATGTTAATTGAAAAAATTCAATGACCTCATCAGGAATTGAACCCATGACCTTCCAGCTTGTAACATAGTGTCTCAACCAACTACACTACCACATGCCCCTGCTGGTTTTGTACAAAATGTAATTAGATTACTGTTTGTTTAATATTTTCCTGCAAAGGTATCAAAAGAGGCACTGGGATGGTCACATGTGGGGAATGTGGCAAAGAGTGCAAAGAGTGGTGGGTCCAGTTTGAAGGTTTGACTGTATTTTACCTTTCACATGGAATAAGGAGAATTACAATAGAAACCAATAAGGACATCCTGTGGCCTAACCAATTCTGAACTCATTACCTCTGATATATAATGTGACAGTGCCTAAAATTCATAGATCTTGTAACATGGGGACTGGGGACTGCTGGAATATCCCAGAGTTGCTAGGCAACAGAAACACAAATCCCCCACCAGCTACAGGAATTGAGGCACTGATTAGGTCATCATTGGATGGATGTAAGATTTGAGGCTTTCACGGCGGTGACTATGAAGAAAGTAGTCTTCTGGGATTTGGCACCGTGTATATGTGGTGTTAACCGACGNTTGACCGTGTCTCACGGTGTTGTCGCTTGCAGATTTACTTATACTTCTTCAACCCTGAAGATGGGGGCGATACGTTCCTCCGAAACGTCGGTTAACACCACATATACACGGTGCCAAATCCCAGAAGACTGCTTTCTTCATTGGATGGATGGTCCACAACAGTGCAATGTGAAGAAACATTCCATTGTTCTCATTGCCTGAACTTACTTCTAGTTACCAAAATACTTCACTGCAACAAGGGACTGAGTTCATGATGACAGACTGTAAGTCTGCAACAGGGAGCCTGTGACAGTGGAGTGCGAAGGAACCAAACGTGAATGGGCTAATGGTGCTTTTGAAACCCAGTGTAATCTGTTGTAATCATGAGTACATAAATGAAACTAGTCCCAAATAAATCCATTTTGAAGCCAAAACGATAGTTGAGGTTGTTCTAGCTGAGCACATTTGCTTGGTGCATTGTAATACTGAAGATAAATTGTTTATTCAATTGCTTCTACACCATTTCCATTATATTTGCAATACTTATGTGTGCATATGCTGGTAGAGAAAAAAATTAGATTAAAAGTGTCTGTTTAAAATCCTGCTCTTTGACATGCAGAAGTTAAATGTGTTGGATTTTTAGTTTTACAACTTGTAAATTTATTGACTGAAAATTAATTTAAAAACTATAATAATTATGGTTTATTTAGTGATGCTGTCAGTAGCTCAGGCTGTAGAGTGATTGGATGATTAGGAAATAATGGTTTGGAAAGAAGATGGAAGTAAGGGGCCATAACCTAATTTGACCATTTTCTGAAGGGATTGAAGAAAACAGAAAACCTCAGTCAGAACAGCCAGTGTCCTGGGCGAGATATGAACCATGCATGTCACAAGCATTAGTGTATAAACCAACTTGCTGGGTCCCAGGCATGTCATTAACATTTACTAATGGCTGAAAATAAAAGATAAGTTGGATTAGATCTATTTTAGTTTCATCACTTGAAACTTAAGCTATAAACAACCTTTATGATTTGTCTGAATTTTTGTTCCTAACTTTGTGATTCATTCTAGGTTTGTTCATCATATATGAAACTGCTATATCAAAGGACTTTGGAAATGAGGAAATGGAGTGTTTCATCCAAGTTAATGTATTATGTTTTTTCAAGGTTGTGATGAACCATGTCCAGGATTTCTTCAAAGTCTATCGTGAAAAGCCTAAGTTCATGTTCAGTTTTCATACTGAACTCTCTCATGATTCACATAATCTAATTGGTGCTGTTGATATGGATATGCTGGAATGGCTTCAGGCAATGACTGAAGAGGGCCACCTTAATAACACGTTATTAATTATAATGAGTGATCATGGCCCACGGTAAGGAACTTACGAATTTTTCCATGTAATAGTGTTACATTGTGTAGAGGAGCTTTTCTCACCCCATACTATAATGTGGACCAATTAAATATCCAAACTTTTCTGTGCACTGTTTTATATATATACTAAATTATAAAATGTGGTGTTTGTGCTACATACACACAGAGAAAGCACGTGAGGGAAGGCGTTGACCATATATAGAAGGGCTATTTGGAAAGTAACCACCATTTATTTCAGGGACCTAATGTAGGATTGGGGGAGAGCTCTCGCATGTGAAGTAGCATCACATGACTCATTGCCTTGTAAACCATCATGTAACTGTCAACCAGTGTTTGTTGTTATCTATACAATGGTGTAGAATGTTTAAGGATGGGCAGGCGAACAAATGTTCATGATAAAGAGCAAAGTGGCTGGCCATCTGTAGTGAGTGATGATCTTGTAGAAAGTGTTGACCCAAAATATGTGAAAGATGGTTCTTCACAATATCAGAACTTTCATGTGAATTTCTACAAATTTTATACACTGAAGAAAGCAGTATTCTGGGATTTGGCACCGTGTATATGTGGTGTTAACCGACGTTTCGGAGGAACGTATCGCCCCCATCTTCAGGGTAGAAGAAAAAGTATAAGAAATCTGCAAGCGACAACACCGTGAGAAACGGTAAAGCAGAAACACCACATATACACGGTGCCAAATCCCAGAAGACTGCTTTCTTCATAGTCACCGCCGTGAAAGCCTCAAATCTTACAATTTTATACACTGTTCTCTACAGGATTATCACAGTTATGCTTTGTAACAGTTCACAAGAAGGGTGATAGAACTGACTGTAGTAATTATTGTGGGATATCCAATATTCTTCTCTCAAGGTTAAGTCCATACATAGGTGAAATTATTGGGAATTATTGGTGTGGGTTTCGACATGACAGATGAACTATTAATCAGATTTTCTGCATTCATCAGATACTAGAGAAAAAATTGAAGTACAATGAGGCAATACATCTATTCATAGACTTCGAGAAAGACTGGTATTGTACAATATTCTGATAGAGTTTGGGGTACCCATGAAACTAGTTAGGCTGATTAAAATGTGTTTAAACAAAATGTATGGTAAAGTCCATATAGATAAACATTTGTCTCATAATTTCTCTACCCAGAATGGTCTAAAACAAGGAGGTGCTTTATTGCCACTCCTTTTCAACTTTGCCTTAGAATATGCAATTAGGAAGGTCCAGGGAAACCAGGTAGGACTGAAATTAAATGGGACACATCAGCTGTTGGTCTGTTCTGATGATGCAAATGTACTGGGTGATAATATATATATCATAAAGAAAAACACACCAACTTTAATTGACATTAGTAAGGAGGTTGGTCTAGAAGTAAACCCAGAGAAAAATAAGCACATGTTTCTCTCTTGTCATCAGAATGCAGGGAAAAATCGTGACATAAAGATAACTAACAGATCTTTGAAAATGTGCAGAGTTCATGTATTTGGAAATGACTGTAACAAATCAAAACCTGATTGAGGAGGAAATTAAGAGGAGATTGAACTTGGGTAATGCTTGCTACCATTCAGTCCAGAACTTTTTGTGTTCTCATCTGCTGTCTAAAAACAAAAAATTATAATCTACAAAACTATCATTTTGCCTGTTTGCTCTGAAATTAAGGGAGGAACATAGACTGAGAGTGTAAGATTTGAGGTTTTCACGGCAGTGACTATGAAGAAAGCTGTCTTCTGGGATGTGGCACCGTGTAGAAATTGTGTTAACCGACGTTTCGGAGGAACTTATCTCCTCCATCTTCAGGGTAGAAGATAAGAAGAAATCCGTGAATGAACCAGCAGAGCAGGTGCAACAGACTGCGTCCAGTCGAGTAAACACAGCTGTATAAGAGGACTGTGGCTACATGGGGAAACAGTAGGGAGGGGGAGGGGGAGTTACTGGTGGAATAGCCAGCAGGTAGTGGGCCAGAGCTGGTACAGAGTATGTGTTAGGGGGAGAGAAGGGAAGGTTAAATGGAGGGCATTAACCCTGTAGCTCAGGGGCTGTGATGGACCTGAGTGGCCTTGTGGATATATCGTCATATTTCGGAGGTTTCTTGAGGGAGCAGATGAGAGGCTGCCATGACTTGCTGAGACAAAACCCCACCTCTCTGTTCGTATTGTCGGGATGGAGTTCAATCTCAGTGGCCTCCCTAATGATGTGATCCATATAATGGGTCTTGGTAGCGAGTATTCTGAAGCTGAATGCGCTGTCCCAAATTGATGCTGTGTTCAGCCACAGCTGATTTGTCTGGATGTTCGAGACAGATGTGCTGCTGATGCTCCTTCAACCTCATGTCCACAGAACGGCCTGTCTGCCCAATATAGACCTTGCCACACTAGCATAGGATACTATATACACCCGGTGTCCTTAGTCCTAGGCTATCTTTGACTGGCCGGAGGAAACTAGATAATTTCTTTGGAGGCAGGCCCACTGATTTGATGTTGTACTAAGACAGCACTCTGCTAATACGGTTGAATATAGTCCCGACATAAGGGAGGAAGGCGACTGAGTCCAGTTTTTCTTCGGGCCGACTCATGTACAGCCAATGGTTGAGAACTCTGTGGATCTGATGGTTGTTGTATCTGTTCTGCCTGAAAACATCCCCCAGGAGTACCATCTCTGTATGTAGGTTGTCTTGATTGCATAGAGCTCTAGTCCTGTCCACCAATGCGGATAGTACAGCTTGCTTCTTGGAAGGGTGGTGGTGGGATGCAGCGTTAAGGTAGAGGTTTGTATGTGTGGATTTGCGGTACACTATGGCCCAGCGAACCATTGGGTCTCCTGTAAATATCTATATCCAGGAAGAGGAGGTGGCCCTCAATTTCAGTCTCCATTGTGAACTGTATGCACTGGTGGATACTATTTAGGTGTTTCAGGAAGTCCTTAAGCTTGTCGGGCCCATGTGGCCAGATGACGAAGGTGTTGTCCACGTGGCAAAACCAGCCCTACACAAGTCCCGCTGCTGGTTTCGCTACGTGGACGACACCTTGAGTAGCTGCAGAATTGGCGGCTCCTCCAGAAGGGCCCAGCTCCATGAGTAATTAAGTAAGTAAATGATCTTTTTTCACATTGCTTGTTTTATTAGCAGCCTACTGGAGGTTACTTTCCAAATATAAATTGTAGAATCATCTTTTCTTTACAGTTTTAAAAAAGACAAGACCCTTGGTAGTAAAAGTTTTTCAGACTAGTGTACAACTCCATGCATTCTGCTGAAAGTCAACTGACATTGTGGAGGAACATGTTGCCTCCATCTTCAGGGTTGAAAAATAAGCCAAACAAGAAACCAGCATGAAACAGGCAGCAGGCAAGGGAGACAGCATATTTCTCTGAAATGTCAGTTGTCTTTTAACAGAACACATGATGTTATATCCCAGGAGACAGAACACTTGAAATACCGGTTGGTTTGACAAACTTGTTAGACCGGAGAAAAATGGCTAAACTGCAATGATTGCAGATTCCAAGTTAAATGAATGGATGTGATCTGAATGGTATAAAACATGCCTTAGGCATAAATAGGAGGAGAGTATTAAAATGAGATCTTAAAGAAACTACAACAGTTTGAGAGTAAAAAATAAAGGTATCCCTGTACCAGGCTGTGAAGGCCCATAGGGTTGTGAGACGTTGAGGGTCCCACACTATCCAGACAATCGGCTCAAAGATGGCGGTAAGGTTGTCAGCCTTATGCGCTGGCCGCGCTTTACTCCCCAGGAAAATTATTTAAATAATTCCTGGTACTCATTTCTGTTAGAGGCTGAGTGAACCCCAGGGCCATAGTGCAGCTGGAAGGGTTAGGTCAATTGGAAAAAAAAATCCAATGACGTCATTGGGACTTGAACCCATGACCTTCTGGCTTGTAATATAGCCCTGCAACCAACTACGCTACCGCATGCCCCCAGTTTGAGAGTATAGACTGGATTTATGTGGTGCAGAATAGTATCTAGTGATAAGTCTTTTTGAACATGATAATGAACCTATGAGTTCTATCAAAGCTATGGAATGTCTTGACTAACCAGTTGACTGTTAGCGTTTCAAGAAGGACTGAAGATAGTTTGAGCGTGTGAAGGATACCAGAGAGGCATGGAACGCATACAGATTGGAATGTACAAAGTTAATCCACTGGACAATTTGCATTTTTTACTGTGTATATGTGGGCTGCTTGAAAGTGGAGTGGATTCATAACTGAAAGTGAGGCAGAATATAATTTTCCTTTGTAATCACAACACCACTTCAAGTGACAAATTTAATAAAATATATGATCCTCTTACAGCTTTGCAGATATTCGTAACACACAACAAGGCAAGCAAGAGGAGCGTTTGCCAATGTTTGGATTTGTGTTCCCACCATGGTTCCAACGCGCTTACCCCCATGCAATCGTTAACATCAGGCGCAACAGCCAGCGTCTTACTACGCCATTTGACATATACCCTACACTCAAAAATGTACTGCATTACCAAGGTGCAGGAAAGGGAAATATTAAGGACAGAGGCATAAGCCTTTTCAAGCAGGTACTTGTTATTTATTCACATAATTTGTACTCCTACATAATTTTAGACAAGAAATTGTGGAGAAAATTAAGTACCATGTTTTTATGCCCAACTTTGAAACATATATATATTTTGTTAAATATTTATGATTATGAGAATGTTCCTCCAGCATCAGTTGTCTTGTTCTCTATTTGACTTTTGGGGACAGTCCTTTCGAAAGTGGCCAGTGATCCCACAGTGCCAACACCCATGTTGTCTTTTGCCTCTTCATGCAGTTTAAGGGGACCGGCTGTTCCAGGATGTCTTGGTGCTCTTCTTCCTGAGTCTGGTGGGTCTGGCCTGGCTGCTAGGGTTATGGTCTCCAGCTCGAGGGCCTGCCGAAGTGCTTTGTTGACCATTCTCTTACCTCCCAGAAGTAGATGCTATTTTGTGAGTGGGTCTCTTATCTTGTTGATGAATGCCTTATCTTCTTCCCTGCGATCCTGCTCCTTGGGTAGGTGGGATAGGGCCAAGGGGCCAACTGCTTGACGGTGGTGAACTCTTGTAGGGACTCACCAATGATTTTGGTCCTTGTTTTCAGCTGAATGTGGTATGCTGTGGCCAGGTGTGGTTCCCTGGAGCAGACCTCAAGGGTCTCAGTTATCTCTTCATACATAGCTTCTTTATGTACTCCATGTAGAACACCAGAAGCTCAGCCCTGCAGGGCAGCAAGCAAATGCATGTTTTTACACAGGGTGCCCATTTTTAGTGCTGTGCCATGGCCTTGAACTGGTGGCGGAACACAACCCAGGATGCTGATCCATTAAACTTCAGGGTCTCTGCTGGTGTCAGTTCGTGTACTGGTGCCACGTGCATTCCCTACTTTGGCTTCAAACTCAGCTAGCTTGATCTGGTCTTCTTTGTGTATGTCGATTCAGGCATCTAGGATCTTGAGCTGGAACTTGATTGCTTAGCTCTTTCTTTGCATCTGCCATCTTCATGGAACCCTTGGTCTGAGTATCAAGAGATGTCTTTACTAACTAAACACAGCTCTGTTTCTTCAGTCCTTCAGCTGAGTTTCATGGAGGTCCCAGGTCCATGCATTGAAGGATGTCGTTGCCACTTGTAATCCCAGCTGCAGATCTTCAGTCTTCGCATTAAGTTCTTCACAGAGGCCCTGTGTCCAATTATTGACAACCGCCAGTACAGTCTCCAGCTGGTATTTAATTGTCTCATCTAGCTCACACTGGGTGGAATTTATCACAGCTCCATCTTCTCCTGGATGGCACTTAATGTGGCTTTCATCACTTGGCTGACTGCTATCATCGCCTTCATCTCTGCTTTGCTGGCTTCATGTTCCTTTCTGTGATAGCTACCAGACATTCAAACTCCAACATGATTATCATCATGTGAGTGCGAATCTGACAGTGCACAATTCACTAAGTTCAACAATTCAGTCCTATCCCACTTGTGTCTCCAGTTGTCACACATGACTAGACATGGGGTTTAGATAGGTAACTGGGTTTATTGGACACTTATGAATCATAACTAGAACTAATTATAATGCTGTCACTAATTTGCACACTCTGTTTCTCACTACAGTACATGCTAAGTCTGCTGTGACTTCAGTACTTGTTGCCTGGTAATGGATCACAACAGTGTCCTCCGCTTACATCCTTACTGACTGATGACTGTGTCACAACTAACTAACTAAACTGAAAACTCTCAAATAACTGGTGATTGGTCTGTCGGTTGGTTAAATTGCTGCTGGCCCTCACTGGTACAATCATTCCTGGCTTCAGGTCTTCTCAAGATCTATGGCCATGATTTTTGTTCTTTTGTAGACATGTACATGTGTAGAAGTAGGGCATTGTCTTCAACAAGGGAAGGGCTCAGTTTTTCTGTGTAGGTGCTATGTTTGTTACACCATATTTTTAGCACCGGTATATCTGTGCTGTCAGCATCCAGGTCACTGTGGGATCTGCGCACCTTTTATCACTGCACTATGCTCAGTAACATCTATGAAAATATACAGAGGATTTCTGTCAATACAGGCTTATGCTACATGTTATGCCTTAACTTGTTTAACTACTCTAAAACTGCATTTGGTCAGCTGATTGATCATAGGCCTGACCACTCCCAAGTTTAAGCTTCTTATATTTCCTATGCAGGGCTTTTCCTTGTCCAGCACCATATACATTTGGATTTACATGGTTTAGGATTACTTTGCCCCTGTCCTGCTTAAAATAGTTATGTAGTCATACACATATGAATTTTGAAAGCCGCATGCAATTCATGGACCAGTGTGCACTTGACAAGATTTTCAATAGGGTACTGTGTTCTACATTTTCAAGGGGTGAGCGTCTGCCACAGACTCCCAGGTGAGACAGGCGTAAGCCATAACTGACCTAACCAGAACTTTCTAAAGTGTAAATTTAATATTTGTAATTAAACATTCATTTTTGAATAGGGTATAATTCCTTATGTACGTGTACAAGGCCTTGGCTACAGTGCTTTTGATATGAAGTCTCCATGTCATCCTCATATTGAAGGTGACACCAAGATATGTTACATTATTTGCAAAGGGGATGTCCCATTTAGCTGTATGTCCTCAGGGACTCTTAAGGCTTCTGGAGATGTCACAAGGTTGGAATTTAACGGGGGTGCCTTCATCGACAGTAGCCAGCAAGGCTTGAACTGTAGCCTTAACCTGTTGCCTGTGGTTGCAGTCACACAAGTTATGTGCTGTGAATTGCTTCTCTAAGCAGTCTGCAGTTGCATTGGGTTTATTGACTGGATAAAGTAAATGGCCGAAGGCACCATGAATTTTGCATGGTGCCTTTGGTCCACCCCTCTTTGAGAGGGATTTCACAATGGACCATACTGCTTGAAATGTGACTTCACAGGTTGCCAACTTTGTTTCCCATTGTTCAAGTAGTCTGTTCCAGACCATTCTCCTAATATTTTAACTGACCGAAATTGCTGCCATTCTACATGCTGTATTGCTGGTTCCTTACCATAATTTTCTGTGCTTTCTTCTATGCTTCAATAATGATCTAGCGCAAATGTTTCATATTTCTGGTTAAAACTGTAGTTTTCTAGTTAATAGCCCATATGCCAAAGTCATAGAGGCTGAAAAGTCACTTGCTGCTTTATCAGCTTCATGAGAAAAATGAATTTGGATACTTAGAGATTTTAGTTCAGAGGCAAGGCTTTGAAACAGCTCCCAGTCTGTCAGTTTTTCATCTGAGTCTGAAGTTTCCCTCATTGTAACAGGGTCCAGAATGTTAAACATTGTTAATTCTGAAGAAAGCAGTCTTCTGGGATTTGGCACTGTGTATATGTGGTGTTAACCATTGCCGAATCCCAGAAGACTGCTTTCTTCATAGTCACTGCCGTGAAAGCCTCAAATCTTACAGTGTTAATTCTGGTAAGTGATCTGAGTGCAGCATGTCAGTGACCTCTGACAACTGGACTTTCTGATGTACCACAATGTCAAGAACATCACCTGTCCCATCAGGTGTGTAATGTGCAGGGCATTGTGGAATTAAGATTTCGAAGTTAGAACTAACACATAATTCCAAGAACCTGAAGCCTAGATTTTGAAATTATACTGTCTCAGACAGGGTACTTTGCATTCAGGTCACCTTCCAGGATAGACTAATTTCTAAAACCTAATAGCCCTGTGATGGCTGTGTCACTCCAGGTTTTGGGGAGTTTTATAAACAGCTGTAAGAAAAATTCCATTGTGTCCAGTATGCAGATCCCTGTTGCTTCTACTAAAAGGAGAGGAGTTAAGTCTGCGCATCTGTATGGATGCTTAAACTGCATCGCCAGTCCTGCCTTTGTGCCCATCTTGATGGGCAATCTGATAAATATCATACTTTTGAATCTTAAAATCTAAAATGAGGTTTCAGATCTGTCCCTAAGGAGAGAGTCATATCTGTTTTTAAGTACAGCAACCGTTTGCTAACCTCATACACCTGTCTTATAGTGCTGTTATCATTGAATGCTATGATTTTCAGAGGTCTGTGAACTGTTGTCTGTATTATTCTTCAGTAGTCTGAACACTGATTATTTGTATGTAACATCATATTATATTAAGCACTTAAGTGATGATGGCCACCTCTTCTTCTTCTTCTTCTGTTGCGGCACCTGAGAGCTGTATCATAATCTGTTTCACCATAGTGAAGACAAGGAACATGTCCATTGTGTTACTTTTTACATTTTTAGTCTGCATTGACTGACTTGAGATTTGACTGGTGTTCTGTTGCATATTTTTTCCTGAAGACTCATGCTGATCGCTGCTGATCAGAGCTGCAGAGAGCAGCAGATAATGATCAGTTTGATGTTGTGTAATTTGAGAAGAATACTCTCCCTGCTTACCCTGGTTTAATCGACTGCAGGTTCCTTCGACATTGTAATTCCTGTTTTGCGTGATTGCAGCCTCTGTGATGTGCTGGGTGTGGTGATTGCCTGTCTTGTTGGTCGTGACTGCTGCAGCTTGGAATACTCTCTGAGTTCTGTTTCCTTGGGCACTCACAATGGCAATGACCACCCCCACATCACAGGCAGCGAGAAGGTTGCGGCACACATATGTGGCCAAAATGCTGACAGTTGTCGCACTGTCAGCCCATTTTGGGATCTGTACTATTCATCCTGGTCCTCATTATATGGCCTCAGGTTTGTCCACACAAAAACCGCATGGACCGCATTGAAAACACTGTATCATATTCATTGTCTACCAGCCATTGCATAGCAACGGCTCCTTGTTGAATGACATCATAGCGTGTTTACTCAGTGCCTAGCCGGGTTTCGTTTCATGTCTCTTATTAAGCTGTTCAATCATGCCACAATGCTACTGATATTTGACTTATCTAAAATCTAAAACATTTTTATTTTTGTATGTGATATAATTATTGTTTCAGGTTCCATTGGAAAGAACGTGTGCAGATGCATATGTTGAGCCACATTGGTGTGCTTGCCTTGACTGGCAGGAAATTAATCTACAGGATAGATTTGTGGTCAGAGCTGCAGAGGCATTTGTAGATTTTATTAACAAGTAAGTATATTGAGAATAAAAATGTGACAGTGAAATAAGTAGTAAATTTTAACATTTTATTTTTTATTTATTGTATCTTTTATAAAACATGCATCATATACATTAGTTTAACCTAAATGCTGAATGTGATGGAAATGTTGAATTTAAAATTATTTCTTAAAATGTGAAGGTTTTTTATTGTCCTCTGTTGTAACCGTAAAAGCTTTCACATAATGGTATCTGGTTATGCCTGTATGATTTTGTGTATTTAGTAATGAGAGTAGTTGTCTGAAAGGATAGCAAATGCAGCCTGATGATGGCTGGACATGTTGCCAAAACATGTATCCATATAATATAAATTTGCACATATTGCATGTGGGGCATGTGGTAGCATACTTGGTTGAAGCACAGTACTGCAAGCCAGAAGGTTGGGGGTTCAATTCCTGATGAGCTAACTGGATTCTTCAATTGACCTAGTCCTTCCAGTCACACTATGGCCCTTGGGTCCACTCAGCCTATAACAGAAATGAGTACCAAGAATCTTCCTGGGGGTAAAGGGCAGTCAGCCAGCATGTAAGGCTGACAACTTCACTGCCATCTGTGAGTTGGCTGTCTGGAAACTGGGAGCTTTGACGTCTCACAGCACCATGGGCCTCCATGGCCTGTTACAAGGATAGCTTTACTTTTTTACATACTGTCGTATAACTCAAAGTTTATTTGTAACATTGATTGTTTTGTGGTGATGATATAGTAAATGTACCTTCAGACTAAAAATTGATTTTTATTGAATTTTGTGTGAACTGGTTTAATCAGTCTTTCTTCATTTTCATCCAGCAACATCTGACATGCACAAACTCATTTTTTCCACATTGGGCAATTTTTCTTGTCTTTGTTTGAAAGGTTGACAGAATCATACCGTGATATTTGTGCTGAGCTACATCTGGAACGCATTCAGTGGGCAGCAAAGTTGGTGCCCAATGAAGGGCTTCTCAGGTTTCACAAGAATGCTGATATTGATGGCTTTGTGGCTGATTTGTCAGCACATACAGTAGTGACACAAGAAATGTATCAGTTGAAGGTCTCCACAATGCCAGGTGGTGGCTTGTTCGAAGCTTCAATGATGTATGATGTAACAGATGGCAGCTTTACCGTCAGAGTAAGACAAGCTTCATTTTTACTAATCATTTTTTATTGTATTCTTTGTTTTAAAAAAAATATTACATTTTTGCATGATCAGCGGTGATGATTTCAGACGAATGAATATAAAGGCTTGTTGTCCCAGTATTATAATTTTGATAAATTTATTTTGCATTTCTTTAAGAGACCATACTAATAAGGCCCATAGAGCACAATCCTTCAGAAATTAATAGTCACTTAGCTGGTCAAGATAATCCCTATCCTTTATGAACCCTGAAAGTTAATTGCTGTGTTCACAATACCTGCCACTGACTCCATTCCTGGGCTGGTCAAATCCAGTCCAAACTCTTGTGTCTTTGAGCCACTTTAATATTATCCTCCAGTCTGTTCCTAGGTCTCTCAATTGTTATTTTTCCTTCAGATTTTTTGGCAATGCATTTCCCATTCCCTGTTCCATTTGTGATACGTGTCACACCCATCTTATCTTTGATGTTAAGTTACTTCAAGATCTTGTATTAACAGTATGTAAGATATTTGAAAGGCTTCTGATCCAGATGTGTGAGTTGTCATTCTCTCACATATGTCACATTATTGTCTGTGAAACATCACACATGGTCTTAATGTGGGCACCCCGGAACACATTTTGATGGGACCACTCAAGAGCAGTACTACCAGATATTCTGGTCTGGTCATAATGATTCATCTCTATGTTCTTGCTTGTACATAATATACTGCATAGGAATTCAGAGTAGGCCGCCATATAATTGTTTTTTTTTCTCAGTTCCCTAATTAACACTGATGAAATTTGGGTTGTGTTTTAACTTCCAGATCTCGGATGTGAGCCGGATCAACCGTTATGGGTCAGCTGCACATTGTGTAGAGCACTCACAACATCACTTACGTCCATACTGCTTTTGCAAAGCACCTCCACCACAACCACCAAAAGAATAGGGGAACCTGTAACTTGTGATAAAGAATGTGCAACTAGTGAATGTATTTATGGAAGCAATGAATGAGAAAACAGATGAGATTATTAAAAATGGTCACAATTGGCTGTGATAATGGACAGCACAGAGGAATCTATTTGTGTTGTTCTAATATGGTTCTCATTTTTGAATGACAGATATAGGGGTTAGATTAGATCTCTTTTTTTTTATTGTGGTTTGACTCATCTCTATTATGTACTTCCCTGTATTGGAAAAGGCTGATGTTTGTTCCTTTATTATTTAACTGATAAGTAATGGTGTAAGAACATAGTTCAAAGAGTTCTGTTTAAGGTACTAAATGTAATTGGTGTGTGCAGTTGACGTGCTACTCTAGCATATTTGATCTCATCATACCTTTCTGCTTGTTGATTTCCCTCCCAGAGGTGATGAAAGACTGATTAATCATATTAGGAAAGTAACTCAAATAAATGCCAAAATGTCACATTCTTTAAGATTGTTTCAACACCACAATCATTAGAGTGGTGTCAGCTAACGCGCAGTCTTTCTTGAGAAGCTGACAGTCGTTGTACTCATTAAGAAATTTTATTCTTTTTATTGAACATGAAGGTTCATTACCATGTTCACAGGAGCTCAACATTAGACACCATCCTGAGACAGATGAATTCAGTCCAGACTTACTGTCTGTTTATTTAAGATCCATTTTAATAGTAGGCCTCCATCTATGTGTAGGCCCCTCAAGTGATTTCTGTTGCATTCATGCAATATGCTCCACTTGTCTCTTCTCAATTTCATCACCCTAGTAATATTCAGTGAAGAGTACAAATTACAAGGTTCCTCATTCTGCAGTGTTTTTCCATATTCCTGTTCCATAATGTGTAATGTTTCCCTAATACATTCATTGCCAAACAGTCTTGTATGTAAGCCATGCAACCATCTAAATGAAAGGTGAAACAATAATTTAAATTGGGAAAACTGACACATGTATCAGATGTGTAAATAATTATCATATTTTAATTCCTCAAAGTGTGTACTATGACGTGCAAAGTATTTATGGTGATTGTTTGATATTTGTCCAAAGAAGGGCAAAATAGTTGTACTTTGAAAAATGAGTCATCTTTCCACTGGGAAAATGCACTCACTTGAATGGTAATTGGCTCTGCTGGCAGCAAATGCGAAGTTTAGTGTTTGAATTTCTCTTAACTCTGATAGTATGCGCTGTGGTGAAATGTAACACATCACATTTTTATGTACAGCAAAGCTTCCTCCAATGCAGATTCAATTCTACGTGTAAGAATAAATATGAACATTTATTTTCCCATTGTGGAAAATTTGATTATACACAATCTGCCGAATGCCACAATAGTATACAAATGGAAATCTACACTTTTGGAAGCTAAAGATGGTTTAGCTGTTGCATATGTTTTTGCATAACCAAGCTTGTTTATTTTGAGTTCCAGCTTCTAGAATACAACACTGTGTAATCCCTTGAAAGCAAGCTGCCTGCTTCTTTCTGGTTTCCTGCTTGACTTAATCTTCAGCCCTGAAGATTGGGGAGATGTTTTCCTTTGAAATGTCAGTTGACTTTCAACAAGCTACATGGCATTACATCCCAATATATAGAAGGCCTCATAACCACTACTGTGAGAATCTCAAATTGTACTTCACATGGATGAAGGTTTACTGTATATGAAACTGTGTCCCTTTGATTGTCTGAGATGTCGCAAATATCTATAATGTATATGTTAAAAAAATAACTCATTGCTTTACAAGTCACAGCTTATATCTTGTAATACATCTGTGTTTTTAAAATCTAGTCGGTATGATTTTAATATTTTGGAAGTATTGTTGTTTAATGAATTGTTCTTGTTGATAAATTATTTATGGGTTATTGCTTTTTGTGCACATATTTACTTTTCTGTGAGTCATATTATTTACAAGTTTATTTCATACTAGCTTGAAATCCATTGAAATTTCAATAGGAAATTGTTGTGATTATTAACATCATTCCTGGTCACATTGCATTTATTGTACTTTTATGTATTATGTCCTTGAGGGACACCTTTAAATTATGATTTGGCTGAATCTGCATGCAACGAACTTCAGAAGTTCCAGAAAGACTGCTATATTCATACAAAAACACTAAATATGATAAAATAACAATGTGCACAAAAATGGTGTTGCTCTCTGTACATATAGTATGAACTTTTACTGGTAGAGATGGATGCTGCAATATGGACTCAAGTATACCTTCCATTAAAATTGTTTTAATAAATCTCTTTACAGCAATTAATGATGAATGTATCATTACTTACTTATTTCAAGAGTATGACATTTTTCTATCATATTGGTTTTCAGCTGGAGGTATATAATTTACAAACAGGAACACTTGTTAATGAATTACTATATTATTAAAAGATTCCTTAATGAGAATTGGATCCATTTCCTATATAAGGTTTTGAGATATATCATAAATTATTAATATATATACTGTATAGGGGAAAAATTATTATTATTACAGATTTTAAACATTAAGACTTTTACCAGACTGATATCAAAAGGTGGTAATAATAATGTTAAAATAGGTAATAGTGGCATTCTTGTAGATCAAGTTATATGTATGTTCTTCTGTATTCAATGTTTACTATTAGTGTATAAGGTTAGAGTAGTAATAATGGATTGTAAAGTGATGAGAAGAGTTAAAACAGTTGCAAGCATTAGTATTGTCATGTGTCTTGAGTTCGAATCTCGTTGATCACGTGTGTAAGTCCAAATCCCACTTCTGACACCAATGTAACGTGTTTTAGTTACTGAAGACGCCGTTCGGATTGTTAACTGGTTTATTCAACAACCTACAAGTAACGGCTACAATTACTTATCACACAGTTGTGGGGTTTCACAGTTTATAACCCTAATCGCATTAATCTGTTAACACTGTTGCGGGGTTTCACGACTTATAACCCTATGCGCAAATCAGCTCACTCTGTCTTCAGTGGTCTACACGTTTACAATGGGGGAGCTAGGTATCACTGTATCACACGCTCCCAATTACACAATTACACACACGTCCGGATCTTCTTTCCACGGCGGCTGCTATACTCCAACTGTAGTCTGCTGACTGGAGAACTGTTTATAACACACTCGCTTGTAGGCTTGCTCGGAACTAACTCGATGATGGCCACATTACAACTCTCCTCGCAGGCAGCGCAGCTCTCTTATATAGTGGCTGTGTGTGCCTGTTATGTAGCAACGCTGTTACCTCACGCCGTCTTATGTCACCGCGCGTTGCGTGTTACGTTACCGTGCGGAGGGGGGAGGGGAGCGCTGACTCATCTGCCACGTCACTGTGGCCTGAGTTGTCACGCTGCTGGGTAGGGAGGGGTTCTCTGTTGCGCAACATGTCAGTATATTCTTTTTGGTTGGTGGATATTACAAGTTGTTTGTTTTTAAATATCTCATTACTGTACTTTTTATGTATGGTTGTATTATAGGTGTGTGATAGTATAGAGATCATATGGTTATGGCTATAATGTGCTGTGGGTTTACATTTTTGTTCTTGCTGAAGTGTATGCAAGTGATGTGTGTGTTAGAGATTGTCTGACATGTCAACCAGCCACACCACTTGGATACACTTGAATAAGACAGAATATAAACCTTCCTTACATTATAAAAAATACCACTGAATCTACACACTAACACACATTTGCTAATGTACATCAGAAGTACAGTGACAAGACATTAAGAAATAAACAACTTCCACCAACAGCAAAGTATAATAATACACACAATTTTAAGTATTCTCATCATTTTACCACTTCTTATTACTGTTTTAACCTTCCATATCAGCAGTCAACCTCAAAAGACAGAAGCACATACATTTAACTTACAGGGTTCCCAGTATTACCTACTTTCACTGTTATTATTATTACTTTGACACACTAGTTTAGTAAAAGACTAGTATTTAAAATCTGTAATAACATGCTGACTTAACAGCTCAAGGCCAATTACAAAGTGAGCATGAATAAAGATACAGAAACAAACACACACAGGTGAAGCCATAATGTGACAGCGAAGAACAATTCAAGTTTCAAATAGATCAGTATACAACAACAACAACAACAACAACAACAACATAACAGTAATGACAATAATAATAAAAATAATAATAAGAAGAATGATAATAATAATAGTTTAATTAAATCAGTATAAAATATGTTTCCACAACAGAGTTTTTGGTCCAAAGACGTCTATGTCCCTACAAACAACATTAGCAGCTGAAGCGCATCTTGCAGAGGGGCAATTTTTACTAACAGAACAAGCATTGAACATAGGAAAGTCTCGGATATTTCGAACAGGGACATGAAGGCCAACCATTTCCAAAGCAGAAGGGTAAAGTATAGAACCATGATAAACTTGAATAAGGAAGAGTGCATCAAGGTGATATCTCCTCTTTTGCAAGGTGTGCAATTTAAATTGTTCTAAAGCAAAATCATGACAGTAATCAACTTGAGGAAAAGAACGTTTATAACAGAGAGCTGTATACTTCTGTTGATTGCATTCTAGTTTGTTTGCATCAGTTGATATAATGGAATTCCAAACTACTGAAGTGTATTCAACCTTGGATCTAACTAAAGTAAAATATAATATGAAGATGCATCCAAGGGTTGAATAGTAAAGGTGACACTGCAAATCATACCTAGCATCTTAATACAGTGTGAAAATGTAAAATTAACATGATTATGAAAATGAAGTTTAGAATCAAGGTGTACTCCCAGGTCTTTCACTGAATAAGTTTGAGTTATAGTGGCATGAAAAGTTTGTACTTGTTTATGAAATAGTAAGTCTTCCTGGAGAACGTTATAACTTTGGTTTTGTCAACATTGAGTTTCACATAGTTTGCTGCACACTAACCGCGTATAGAGTCAATGTCAGATTGCAGAAGATTACAATCTTCAGGAGAGCTAACAGCATGGTAAACTTTTATGTAATCTGTAAACAGTAGATACCTTGAGTGCTTAATTGAATCACACAAGTTGTTTATATAGGCATTGAAAAGCAGAGACCCAAGAACAGATCCTTGTGGAAAAGTGGCTAGTACTTCAAAGGGCGGTGAAATAGTTTCACCAATATGGACTCTGTTGGTTAGGTAACTGCATATCCAGTTTACATTACCATCAGAAAATCCAAGGACACTCAGTTTATGAAGAAGCAAGGAGTGGGGAATGAGGCCGAAAGCAGAAGTAGAGGCTAGATCAAAGTAAATGGCATCCACTTGACGCTGAGAGCCAGCTAGAGGAGTAGTANTTTAATATGAAGACAAGGCACGCAATGAACTAGTTTAGTGTAAAGTAAATAAGCACCTGAAGATGGCACCTTTGTGCCGAAACATGTAGTGCGAGTGAGAGGAGGAGATAGACGAGTGTATGCACTGGAAGACGGTTGAAATAAATCATGGTGCAATTACGTTTTGTGAAACAATGCTAGCAGGGATTTAATTTCAACTTAATGTAGTGTGGAACATGTTCAAATAATTTCGAAAAATTGTTAAGAATCGAGGTAAGTCTGACTTTCTGAAAGATATGAACAACTGCTGCTTGCTTCCATAACGTAGGAAAGCACTGTTGAGATAGACTAAGATTGAAAATATACTTCAGGATAGATACAAGTATATCAGAACAACCCTTAATAACAAAGACAGGGATGTTATCAAGACCGATAGATTTGGATGGTTTCAGATGTGCAATGGCTTTAAAAATGTTGGAATCAGAAATAGGCGATAAAGATAGAGATCTCGAGGATGATGATGAAAGGGAGGGGAAGACCCTGGAAAGGGACTATTGTATATTGACTGAAAATGATTAGCAAATGCGTTGGCAACTTCCCAGTGGTCTACCAAATGAGTACCAAAAACAGTAAGCTGAATAGAAGTGGAGCTTTTTTTCATAAAGGATGCCACATATTCCTCATATTGCTTGGGTTGTCTTAAGGTTAGCATTAATAGGCTCCAGCCATCTAAATTTGTTGACCTTTATTGCATCCTTAACTAGTTTACAATAGAAGGAAAAGGTATCTTATAGTCTGGAGGATTTATGCTTCTTAAATCGCTTGTAAAAGTAATTTGTTTTCCTAATGCAGTTTCTTAAAGAACTGGAAAACGAATGTGGGAATTTTGACTTGGTGATGAAACCACGGAGAATTGCATGCTCCAAAGCATCTTGAACAACTGCAGTGAGGCTGGCAGCAGTAGCATCTACAGAATTGGTGTCTTACACACAAGAACAGTCATAATTAGAATATTATATAATAAAGTATAATCTCCAGATACATATTTATGATACGAATACTCACAATTTTGGGTAGGGTTGACAGGAGGCAGAGTAATGCCAGTAACCATAGGAGGGTGATAAGTATTGGGCTTATTATTCCTGAGTCAGGAAAAGTGATTATGATTATAAAGTGATTATAAAGACTGCGAAAACCAAATCAAGCAAATTTCTGCTGCCAACAGCATTGATGCACTGCTGCAGGTTAAGTGGACATGTGGAGGTGTAATAATAATAATAATAATTATAATAATCATCATCATCATCATCATCTTGTGTGTGTGTATGCGTGTTGATGGACATGAGGGCTTTCATGCATGTATGTAGTAATTTAATATAGTGCTTGATTAACAAGTAAATTATATAGCAGTTGATGATGATCAGTACAATTGAAATCTGTTATGGCCTTAAAATAAATAGCTATTGATACATTCATCAATTAATAATTGTACAGAAGGCTATTAAAACAGTTCTACTCACACTAACATGCAACATAAAGCAGGACCTATGATACCGTCCACTTCTGTTTATTTTTGCTATATTCTGCCCCTGTTTTTAACTACTATTGACTGTGACTGCTAATATACATAATGACAGAATACCAAATATTAGTCTTGTATTTGTAGGTAGCACTCACCCCTTATTCATTCATTCATGTAGGTAGCAAGGAAGAAGGTATAAAGGAAGCCGAGTAACAAAACTATAGTTGTTGGTACAGTCTGTTAATTTCTGAATTTGAAGTTCTTTAAATGATATGCCTAATATTACAAGAAATCAAAAGAGTTTAATTTCATAATAGGGAGCATAACAACATAATAAAGTTTTACAAAAATAAGTGTCTGCAGCAGACTAAGAATGCATGCTACTGATATTCAGAAATTACTCATAACTGAACGAACATAAAAAATAATAGAGCAGCTGATAGTAATGTGGAAACTAAAGATTCTACATGGATGACAGCTGAACCAACTAAATATGCTACCATTAAAACCACTTAACATTTTGGTCAAGCAGAGTATTGTTTGGCGAGACTGAATAACTCATTGAAGTTCAAGATGAGATGATTGATGACAGTGGCAGAGAAATGTATGTTATGAGGGGAACCGATTAAATTTCATATTTTAGGGTGCTGATGCACTTCCACATGGAACCATTTGTTGTGCAGAGGATATCAGACAGGTGAACAATTTTGCTCAGCATGTCTGGCATTGTGGAGGCTACTGCAGCAACAATGCACTGTCAGAGGTCAGCAATATCTCTGACTTTGGTATTGAGCACATTGTACTTTACATAAACCCAAAGGTGTAATGTCTGGAGGCCTAGGAGATAAAGAAGTTGAACTGTCCTGGCTGGCTGATCCACCTTCTAGAAAATGTATGATGTATAAAACCATTCACCTTTTTGGCCCAGTGTAGAGGAACACTGGAAATTACTGTAAGTTAAAGGTCCCTCAGTTGTGGTTCAGTAGAAATTTGTAACATGTCTCAGTATATATTTGCACTGACCATAGGCTCTGAAAAAGTGTGAATGATCAGTCTGCTTATTGTGTAACTGTCCTCAGAGTAATGAACAGAGTTCATATGGAAGTGGAAGCATCTTACCACATGAAACTTGACATCTTTGACACATTAACGTATATTTATCCACTGTGTAGTTAATGTAGCCTATGTATACATTTTTTAAATTCATTATTTCTGCTATGGAAATTCTGTACATTGAAGCAGTATAGTTGAAATTTGACCCAGTATGACATTGCAGGTCATGTGGAAATGAAATTAATGCATGGGTATCAAGCAAGAAAAAGGGGAAATAAACTCACTTGAATAGTATTTCTGTACCACAGTGAAATAGACAAAATATATAATATCTGAGTTACATATGTGGCTGAAGAGAAAGAATTGTAAATGTGATGTAATACTTTGTATTTTGTAAACACATTAAATAGGAAGAACAGGAGGCAGTAAGAGATCACCAGTAAATTTGGTGGCAGTGTAATACTATCATGGGAACTGTATGTGTGTGTCGGGGGGAGATGCATTGCCAGGCCTGCTGTGCTTGTGTATCTCATTTGAAAGAAACTTCAAGACTCCCTTCACTTTTTAGATTGTTCCAGAGACTTGTCAGCTGATGCCAAAGGCTGCAATCGCTCAATCAGGCATGAGAAACTTCTCAAAGGATGCCACATCTATAACCGATAGCTGTAGAAATTATCACAAATTAGTTGAGTTCAGTGGCAGAATAGTGCAGGCATGTGGTCAGTTAGTCCAGTTGAGTGCAGGGGATGAAAATTTAGTGAGTGCAGCACAGAGCAAACAAGAAATTAGTGAATTTAGTGCACAGAAGACAAGTGTTCAGTAATCACAGCAGTCTGCTAATGAGACATTTAGCAAGTTAGAGTAGTAATTCAGCTCAGTTCTGTGGCAAGAGAGAAGAGAAAGGAAGGGTTAGTGTGTGAGTGGGCAGTGGTATTGTGGTGAAGTAAGGAGTGGACAAAGAATGGCGCTTAAAAGCATAAGTATGTCCAAACAGTGAACCAGTTAACTTTTGCATATATTGATAAACTAGTGTCAGAAGTGGAATATTACAAGCAGTTTGGAGCAGTTGTAAATAACTCAAAAAGGATGTAAGCACCAGCCAAGATAAACTGACAGTCTGTCAGGAAGAACTGAAAGTGAAATAAATGCCATAATGGCTGGCCAGACCAAATTTGAAGAAAGTATAACAGACATGCTAGATAGAAAGTTGAAAGGCATTGTGGTAGTGGTCAGGCAGCAGGCCCAGTAACTTCACAAGAGTTCAACAGTGAACTGGTGACACAGTGAGACAGAAGTGACTTGTGCAACCTGGAAGTTTCATGATTGGAGTTTGAGACACAGTTGGTGGCAGTAGAAACCAAAATGAAGAGTGTGTGCAGGCTAGGTAGTACAAATCCGCGCCTTCAGCTCCCATCACAGTGCTCACTCTTCAAGACTCCTCATTCTTAGTAATCGCTAGATATAATGCCAGTCTATTCAAGTGTACTGCCGTCGATGGGTACCATGTGGTCAGCTGTGGGATGCACTTTGTCAGAAGGGAGCTGTATCTCTCTTTTTTCCAACAGATCATCCCACAACTGCCTACATGGCAGACATCATGTAAAGGCTGCATGACACCAAACAACATGCCGGTCAGCCTCTAAATGTGGTCAGTGACAGGAGGAAGGTCCATGATACTTATTCAGATATATTTATATAAGAATATTGGATTATGGTAAGCATGCTGTGTTGAGTGTGTTGCCCTTGAGCTGACAGGCTGTGTCAGGTATATCTGAGCATCCAAGTATGGGTTTTTACCAAATGGAACACATGTTCATTGTTGAACGTTACTTTATGTCCAAATTGTGCACAGACCAACAAAAGTTATTTTGGCATACTGTTTCAGATTCCTCTTCCAAATATATCAGTATTATACTATTTTATTAATCTTTTCTGTGAAATATCACAAAATTCACAATATTGTCACATATATGGAGTGTGACTATAGACATATTTTTACAGTGATTGCTCCCAGTTGATCCTGCTGCTCCCTTCTTAAGGTTTTCATCCCAAGCAGTTCCCTGATAAAGTGCAAGCCAGTCCAGGTGTACCACCATCATCTTTGTTCCATTCTAAGGGTTGCTTTTTGATGTCTGTTCTCTTAGCAGCCTGATAGAAAACTTGACTGCCCACCTTGTAACCTTCACTCTGAGAGTCTGCTGAGAGTCTTATTGAATGCCCTGTTGCTTTATAGGTGTAGTTGCTGTCTACTGCCTTGTCCTATGATGCTGTTGCTGGTTGTCTTGCCAGGTCCCCTACAACTACATCCCTTTCTTTGTGCATCAGGTTAACTGTTCTCAGGCAGCAGCTGTCTTCTGGTGGGACCCACACTCACCTTGGGTCCATTTTTTTGGCCATCCACAGCACCTTACAGCCAGATGCTAGGCCCCATATCCCATTTCTGATGCCAGTTGTCAGGTGCTAGAGTGACTATAGACGGGGTTTTGATTGGTAATCAAATTTATTGAACTCTTAAAACTTGTAACTACAAGTAAGGATTATTCTTTCACTGTTGGACACAGTAGGTCTTCTCAGTCTGTTACAGTCTTCAGTAAACATTGCTTGTAGTGGCTTTCAATGGTAGATGTTCCACTTCCTCTGGGTTTCTAAACTGTCCCCAGCCTCAGCTGCCAGCTTCTCACAGCAACAGCTCACAACAACTGTACTGCAGTTGTTATCTAACCATCACTCACCCACCAACTGACTCCACTAACTTGTCCTGCTTATAACATCTCGGCACAGACCATGTAGAAAACAGTGTTCCTCTGTTGCAGTGCAGTTGTTGCTGTGGAAACATGCTTATTTGTGGAGCCATTACACAATAATGGCTGTTGTATAGTTGTTTATTTTGCAGTCAATGCCTAGCAGTGAGTCGACATTCCACAATATGATTCTTCCACCCTTAGCATTAGAATAATGCCTGAACTTAATGTACCTTAAGAGAAAAAGGAGTGTACCAACATGAGCAGTTTTAACAGTCTCATGATCTCTGAATATTTTTTTCTTTTGGGCTATTTAAAAAATGATGTTATATATAATCAATCATCACTTCATCAAATAACAAAAAAAAAATAAATAAATAAATAAATAAAAGCTGAAAGATTCATATCCATGAGATGTGAGGATAATCTTTTTGGGCTACATCAAACATAATGAAATAAAGTACAAATTAACATATTTCTTGGCAGGTTGCATGACTGTTGAGCCAGCCACTATAATTACATTAACTCTAAGATGCTGTGTTGGCAATTGCAGTTAATTTTGATTGATTGATTGATTGATTGATTTAACATCCGTAACTGTTACATTATGTACAATTGGACAAGTCAGTTTTATAAAAAAATATATGAGATTAAACATCACATCAAATGACTAATAATATAAAAAACCATAGAAAAATAACATAATAAATGGTGCTTACAAGCCATTGAAGTTTTAGTTAATGTGAAATTGGAGGTTCTCACATCAGCTGTTTCTGCTGCTGGGTTGTGACACCATTCAGTCCAGTAGAAATTTACCGGCCTTTCAGAGGAATTTACTACCTCCATTTTCATGGTTAAAGAGTAAGTCAAGTGATGACCTTGCTTGGCTTACTCTTTTGACCCTGAAGATGAAAGCAATAATGTTCCTCCAAAACATTAGTAAACTTCTACCAGATTACATGGTGTTGCATATCTGAAGAGAGTATATTTAAAAATGTATGAAATTTGATGGAATTCATAACCATAGGAAGACATCTTCAGGTATCTGGTCAGAGGGCAATTATATTCGTTTCAAATCACGCAGAGTGACTGGAACTGTTGCTTGGGTCATTGCTTAAGCCAGTTCACAAGAAAAAGATGAACATTAAATCTTTTCTTGAATGTTTCTCTGATCTGTTATTTGATGATTATGTGCCATCAGAAAGATTAACACTTAAGGTAGGCATATTATTTAAAAGAAAAAGGTAGAGAACGGGTTGGTGTAGGGGTAAGATTCTGACCTTGTTTTCAGAAGGTACTCAGTTTGAATTTTGGCTAGGACAATATCTGTTGTGACTGAAGTTTTTCTTGGTTTTCCTGTCTCATGAGGCAGATGCTGAGATAGTACCACAATTGGGCCATGGCAGCTTCCTTCCAAATACAATTCATTATCATTTGTGTCATCTTTCCATCCAACACTGTACAGTCTTGCTACCGAAAGCACCCTTAAATAAGCAGCAAAAAGAGAAATGGAAAAAAGTAGTGTAACTACCTCTGTGGACCAGAGTTCTTAAGAAGATTATAGTTGCTCAGCTGGTCAAGGAATTAGGGAATCCAAAAGTTCATTACCATGTTTGCAAAACCTCGCCACTTAAACCTATCCTGAGCCGGAATAATCCAGTCCATAGCCTTCAACCCTATTTTTTTTATCCATTTTAGTATTATCCTTTTGTCTATGACTAGGCTTTCTAAGTGGTCTCTTCCTTTCAGGTGTTCTGACAAAAATTTTGTATGTAGTATAACATGTAGGTCTATGTGTAGATCTAGTATTAATAGGCAGTGACTGCGAAACAGACGGGTCCCCACAGCAAGGAGACCATGCTCAACAATAGAGGAACTGTTAGAAACGGTGTTTTTTACACAGTCCTTACACTTTACAGTGTTACTGATTTGAAAGCTGTATTTGTTATAGTCAAATATCTTATGTCATAGCTTAGTATTTAACTCACAATTCCAGCTTTCCATTTAATTGCCTTACCACTGAGATAATAGTAAAGTACAAATGTCCCTATATCTTGACAGAGACCAGCATAAATTTTCTTTGTTAATGTTCTTCTTCTTGTGCTTTGGAAGGAAAAAATCATCTGGCAATATAAATCCAACATGATAATAAAGCTCTTGACATGTGTGAACTTTTGCTAATAGTGTAAATTATTGCTAATGATGTATTCATGTTTAATATGAATCTAGGGCACTTGATGTATGGTACTTTACTTTTGTCCTTAATTGGTTGTCTGTAGCAGAACTTGGACACAAATTATGTGCAACATACTCATAAGGAGTTCAGCCATATATAAGTGTATAAGACATTTGCTCACAAAATTGTATGGACTAATTAATTTTATATACTATCTGATGTATGACACAAACTCTGTCCTAAGTGCAACAATTTATTGTAGTTATTTTATCTTCTTTTCTTCTGCACTACATGTTTCGGCCATAAATGGCCACCATCAGGCGTATTTCTCTCACGTAGCTGTTCGCGGAATTTGTGTCATACATTGTGTAGAATGTAACAGGATGCTTAAATATAATATTATACTATCTGATATTCATGATACATGCCTTGCACTGAAGTGTATATATTTGCATTTGTTCCATTTAGCCCATAGGCTTACAGACAGCAGATATAATACATACACAATTGAACCTTCGATTAAAAAAATTCAGATCATTATCCTAATATTGTAAGTCACTGGTTCAAAAGAATCATTTAGATTAACAAAGTAACTTTCTCTCATAAGACTTAATGTAAATTACTAGAATTCTATATATAATATTTGATATTGATTATTGTAAATGCCAAATATATGTCGCCATTAGATGCATATGTTGGGAATGAAAGTAAGGAAGTTTGTTATTATGCAGTGATGAGTCACACAATAGTAGACCAGTTTGGGTTATGCACATTACTCCTTGTAACATACAAGTTCGAAAAATACCATTTAATTTTAATATCCTAACTAATTTATACCAGTTTCAATTAACGGCACTTCTACTTTAATTTGAATTACTTGCTGGCCAGTCAGGAGAGGCAGAGAAAAGGGTGATTATGGGGATTGCTGAGGAGGAATGTGAAGAGAGAAGAGAACATTTGGCATAGCTGTGGAAAGAATGGTTTCTTCCTTTCAGGCTTATCAACAAGCATTTTTGTATGAATTTCTTATCTCCCTGACAAGAATCTGAATGAACAGTGAACAAGATAGAACTGTCTTAAGTTTTCTTTTATTTGTGGTTATTGTTTCCATATTTTAATTTTTGTGAATCCAGCAAACAAAAACTAATAGAGTGTTCTACCGTCCCTCCTCTTCTTCTTTTGTGCCCGCTGCTCCGGCCGCTCCTTTCCTTCTCGTCGCCGCTCCTTCCACCTTTACCCCTTCTTGGCTAATTGGGTACTGAGTTAACCAGGTTGGATTTAGGATAATGGTAGGCATGGATTCCTATCTCAGGTCGATAACAGGTCTTTCTTCGGAGAAACTTTAACACGACTAACCCGTGGCTTTACCTTAGGTTTAATATACTCATTTTTGGTCACAATCACTATTTATGGCAGTTACATTTACACTGTTCCGCTTACAAAGGCGATTCTATGAAGAAACAAAGCAAGTGCCTCCACTCACTAGGAGGGTCTCTTATTATCTGTTGCCTACTACTGGCTCGGCGACGCTAACGGACCTACGGGCCTTCCCAGCACCACACCCTAGATGACATCATTCCCCACATCAATCCGGGGATCCACCACCCATTCTCCATCTGCAAAACTGCACATGTGAAATAATGCCGTGCTATTATCACGTAGGCACCTCCCCTCCAGGGCCTCACACATTCAAGTTCACTAGTAAACGGTTACAAGTGATTTGATTACTATCTTATATTATAGAAACATGCT
Organism: Cryptotermes secundus; assembly: GCF_002891405.2. NCBI lineage: Eukaryota > Metazoa > Arthropoda > Insecta > Blattodea > Kalotermitidae > Cryptotermes > Cryptotermes secundus. The sequence continues at coordinate 80,292 of NW_019725008.1, read as the reverse complement.
CAGCTTTATATCAATTTTGATTCCATTCCTCATTTATAAATTACATATTCTCTCGCTCATTTGCCTCCATCTTTAATGCAACTTAATAATGTTCACAGTCTCTCTTTAATTTAAAATAACATTAAAGTCACATCTTGAGGTAATTGTTCACTTTTTGAAACTGTTGTACTTCACTAAATCTTAAGTCAATATATTTCCATGCTATTGCATTATCATTGTATGTATTGGGACATGTCGGTGCATTGCCAGGCAATGGCTTGATAAACATCCTGCGATACGCACATGCAACAATGGGATGAATGTTTATAGCTCATTACTAGNATATTTTTTTCAGTCAGTAAGCGAGATAGTTAGTTAGTTAGTTATTGGAGAGGGTGGGTTTCCCCATGCACTTAGACCTGTATTGGTCCATTGTGCTTCCCTCTATGATTTCTACCAGTCTCTATATCCTACCGGTACTGGTGCTTACCATCAGTCCCGCCCAGCCAGTGAGACCGGCTCTACTAGCTGAGAGGTATCTATAATGCTTCCCCCATCTACCAGAGGTATTAGAGACTGCTGTTGGGCGGGAAACGTCCGTAATTTGGCTCAGTGACCTCCTTTGGAGATATGAGGTTCTTTTACGTGCCGTAAAGCTACGACACAGGACCCACAGCTTAAAGTCCCTCCCGGAGGACTTGTTCCCTGAATTTTTCTGCCCTTAAAAATTCAATGACCTCTGCTGGGTATTTGAACCCGTGTACTACGAGTCATGAGGTGGGAACATTACCTCTAGACTACGGAGGCCACTGACTGGCGAGATAGCTATCATATAACTTGTTTTCTATGTTGTCTGCACTACACAGCAACAGAACTGTGTTTTCTGCATTGTCCATACTGCAGCTCTATAACACGAGTCCGCTTGCAGCTAAAGAGAGTCCAGGAGGGTTCAGCAGTTGAGAGTACAGGGATGAGAATGGAGTGTGCCTTTAGTGGATTGTGAAGACTGAATACAGATTAGGACAGAGGACTACAGAGTTGCTGAAGACGAACTCACAAGAAAACTTCATACTGATTTGAAGTGCTAGTTTCTGTGTTGAGATCCGTTGCCAGGAGACGACTAGTTAAGATGTAGAATTATACTGCATGTGCAACAGTGAACTGGAAATTGTGTAAATCAGCGATATCACTGTATTGCCTATGCTTAAGAATGTTTGTAAAGGAAGGTGTTAATAAATCCAATCATCTGAACTAGAATCCATTATTTATGTCACGTACCACCCTACATGTGACATTTTGGTGTCAGAAGTTGGCGGTTCAGATCATATTGGATTAAGACTTTTTGTCTTTGTGATATATTATGAGATATAAGAAGTTGATCTCTTTATGTAGTTATTTCTCTATAGTAAATTTCATGGATGGCTGCAAGTTGTTTAATTCGTTGAGTGTTTGTTCAATGTTAGTTTTGTTTTGGTTGTATATTATGAGTATATTGACTTAAGATCTAGTGCAGTGCAACAGTTTCAAAAAGTGAACAGTTGCCTGAAGATGGCCACATAAGGCCAAAACATGTAACAGTTGATGTGATTTTAATGTTATTTTAAATTGAAGAAAGATTGTGAAAACTTTTAAGTTGCACTAAAGACGGAGGTGAATGGGTGAGTGGTACATCAATGCAACAGGATGCTCAAATATGTTACATATTCCCTAGTGCAGTGTTAATTATTAATTACATTTACACATGGACACAGCCATGATTTTCTTCTAAGGGAAGCAACCAGGAAATTTCTATACAAACATGTAAGTTGCATAAAACTGTTTTTACTGGTCACCCTGGAGTACTCAGAATAGAAAAATATATTTTTAAATAATTTTTATTATTAATATTCAGTATATTACCTTTTTTTCTTTAATTTTGATTTATTCCAAAAATCCAGAAAAGGGCAGCCCCCTCCACCCCCCGCTGCCCGCATATCAGCACCAGAGCATTTTAGTGTGTGCTTCATTTCAGTAGGTTGTACATTTAAAACTGCATGTGTGTCCTAGAATATTCAAGATAGAAAAATACATTGATGTATTTGCTGCTTTTCTTCAGTTTTCAGCCCCCCCTCCCCAGAAAGAAATCCAGGGTAGGGCTTGATGCCTCACTACCTGCCCCCCTCCCCCACACACGTGTTTTGTACTCACACCAGCAGCTGTGTATTTAGGTATGTGCTTCATATGATTTGAACAGGTTTTATAGCCGGTGCTCTGTGTGTAAGGAAAAGTTGAAGATGCACAAATTAATTCTGTTAATTATTTTGTTGAAACTTGATATGTTGACAGTGGTCACAAAAGGAAATTTGACACTTTTATTCCCAGCATGTTCATGCTTCTCATATGAGAAATCAGACCTGTAGATTTAAGAAGTTGCAAGATTGTGCTTTTTGCATGAGAGAACCCATACACTATGGGATATTGTGTGAGATATTAACTTGCCACAATTCCTCTCTCCTTACAATGTAAACATGTGTGGTTTATGTGCCAAAGTGTCAGTTTTTCACTGTAATGAACGTTTTACGGACCAAATTCGATGAATTTTCAGAATTTTTTCTGATTTCTGCAGCAGGCCCATCCAATCTGTAACTCTTGGGCATAATGTTGCCTCTTGACATTATTTGTGGTAGATACATTTACATACAGAAGTTATGACCATTCTGAGAAGAAATGAAAATATAATAATTAAAATTTACTATGAAGTGGCTCAGAGTCCTACAAAGGTTGGGCAGGTCTGAACTTTAGTGTTCAGCAAAACTCATGTAGTAGAATTTACATTGAAATAGATACTTTGTATACCTGTATTCAGGTTGAAATTGCAGTACTGATCACGTATGCTGAGGCTCTATGTTGTGAACAGAAGACTTTTATTTATCTGAGTGTCTGTCAGCTTTCGTAATATATTCTGTTGTTACTTTAATTCAGCCCTGTGTTGTTATAAAGAATTTCAGGAATTGTAATCTTTGCATTATGCTAATGACTCCACATTACCTAATGCTGTGCATTATAGACTATGAGAATGTCAGGTTTCTTTATGATCAATATACACTTGATCCTTGCCAAATGCTGAATTTACATATGGAGGGTGGTTGAGAAGAAAGATGAAAAATGCTTGACAAACTTAATCTATGAAATAAAATAGATCTTAAGGAAACTTGGTGTGCAATTACTCATATATGATTGCATAATAATAGAAATTGACTGGTACTTAACACAGAAGCATGGATGCTTAATGAATTACTGTAAAACTGGAAAGTACTGCAAGTTGCTGAAGAGAATGGAATTGTCATAGATGGAAAAGTGTTCTTGGTCATCATATTCATTCGCAATATGAAGGAATATGAGCTGTGTGTTTTCTTATGCATGAATAGCATGTATACATGGCACTATAAGTTGTTTCAGACCTTTTTGTCTCATATGCCATCATTTGTATCGTCTCCTCACCATTATTCATCCTTTTGGTTTGTAATGGAGAATTTGGGATGCTGTTTAGTGGGGCATTCAAAGAGCATCATTTCTTTCCTTAGATCTGCAGTTGCCTATGAATTTCATGGCTGGTTACATATCTATCTAAAGTCCTTTTGTGATCCAAATAAATGTAACCTGCTGTGCTCATGAAATTCATTTCAGTTACAGTAGGATTCCCATAATATTTAAGAAAAACATGACATTTCCATTTTTCCCCTAAAATCTGGGACATCTGGTAAAAAATTGGACATGGTAAAAAATTAAGAAAACAAAAAATAATAATACATTATATATTAAATGTTGAGGAATTTAAACATACAAAAATGAGCTCAAAATTATTAATTTAGAAACATGGCACTTAAAAAATCATACAAAAATAAAATGTGTGCGTGCGTGTGTACAACATATCACTACTAAACCCAGATTTATTAATTTACTTTTGAGAAATTAGTTCATGGATATATTGCACACCACTTGAAGCAAATTTGAAAATTTGCATTTTAAACTTATTACTTATGTAGGACTTATCCAGTATCGTTCTTAGGATTGAAATGTTCCTCCATAATGGTGTACTAAAGTAGTAATCTGTCGATTATAAGGATCAACAATGAGGTAAGCAAAATTCTGTTCATTTTCTGGATTGCGAGGAAAGTATGCAATACCATCACTTCCTCTTGCTACAACTTTTAGCACTATTGAAGTTATAGTCACTTCCTTTGTAGCTGGATGCTTCTGCACTCTGTGAAACAAAAGCACATGTAATATACATAAAATAAACGGGTGCTCCCTAGCATTACAAAGAGCTGAAATTTACATCCATGCAAACATTTGTCTAAAGTGTGTTGAAGAATATATTAAGCTTATAAGTATGAAAGACAGATTACAAAGACGACAAATGAAAAGGCACTTCATGTTTAATAATACAGTTCTAAAGGATTCTATGAATCCTTCAGAATATTAAATGAGCAGAAAGGTGTACTCAGCTGCACATGTTTTCCAACTCCATCGCTTGCAACTTTGTATACTACATAACCTCCATAGTCATTTATTACTGAAACAGATATATTGTTGCAAAGCTAATATATAACATGATAGAGACCTTGTGTATTATTTTTGTATCCCTTAGTATAGGAGATACAAATAGCAAAAGAATAAAGACTATCCACACACACACACACACATTAGGACTATGTTGAGTCCAAAAGCTGGACCTGAAAGGAAAAGGAATGGGAAATGGATGAAAGCCAAAAGTATGAGATTTCCCAAATCATTGGTATGAGTTATATGAAGAGACAAAATACAAAATGATATAGTTACTAAAGAGTTTGGAGTTGTTCATAGAGCAGATTCTGTTAAAAATTTAGATTGACTTGGAGAACAGGCATGGAGAGAATGGATAACCCAAAGCTACTTAAGAAGACCTACTGTGTGAAAAGATGATCTGATTGATCTGGAGTCTTAGAACCGGTCCTGGTGACATAATCTTTGATTTTATGAGGGAAGAAGATAATACCATGATTCTGTCCTGAATACATGTAATACGCGGGATATTTTCACAGTGGAGAAAATTTAAATTCTGGTCTTCTGAGTTAACCATAGACATATACAATGCTATAATCCATAATTCTACAACTTGAACGTGTACTGTATACAGAGTGGATAATTTTCAGTCCAGTGTGACATACAAGTTTACAACACTTCAGTCTTTTTCACCTTACATGTTTCAATTCAAAAGAATCATCCTCAGAGGCGAAAAAGACTGAAGTGTTGTAAACTTGTATGTCACACTGGACTGAAAATTATCCACTCTGTAATTAGTAGTGTGACGGACCAAAATGAGACAAATCAAATTTACTGTTTATTATAAACACATTTTTACATTTATTTCAGGCTTCTTGCATTAAATAGTCATGTAGCAACCTGTTACTGAAAACTGAAGGATACAGTGCTTCTTGATATTTTAAGGCTTTCTTTGATTGTAACTATCACTGAATTTGATTCAGTAAGTAAAGTGAACTCTTCAGTTCACCTGATGGTTGAAGCCTACATATGACTTTTATAACACTATTCCTTACCCAATCAACAAAATTTTCCAAGTCTGTGATAGCTGAATTTTTTCTTTGAATGAAACTTGGAATGACATATATAATTTATTTTAATTAGGAAATATTGCATTCACACATGATACATAATTTTGACACACAGTACAACAATTTTAGCCAGATAGACAACATTTTATCCTGTTATAGCCATTAACACAACAAACGAATATTTGTTGTGGTGATGGCTATAACATAAGATAAAATAATTATTTTATCTTATGTTATATATATATGTTATGTTATATATTATAATATATACACAAAAGGTTGCTATCTATAAAGCTAGACAACACCTGATGAATGCCTTATGTGGCCAAAACATGTAGTAAGTAAAAAGGGTAAATGTATAATAAATTGCATTTAAGATGGAAATATATGTGTACAAATGAAATACATAAAAATTCAAAGTATTTTGCCTTGTAACTGGCTGGAAACATACCCTAAAAACTAATTGAGGTATCTGGCTGTACCTAAACTCATATGAAATTCACATAAAAAGCCACCAAATGATATAAAACTTAGTTATAACTTGAGTTTCTCAAATTATAAGAAAGTATTCTTGACTGAACTTATGCCCCCCCTCCAAATGATTCAGCTTCAAATTAAATAACAGTTGTTAGATAAAAAAGAACAAAGTGCAAAAAAGAAGAATTAGCAATTACTGTTCTCTGTTTGAGTTGTTATTGATTGATTAAAATCATACACATTTTATCACACATGACAGTATGAAACTCACAAACAAGGCTTTAGTTCACAGTGTCTTTCCATGTCATGCATGTTAATGTGCTAACTTTTGTCCAATAACTTCATTTTTCATGGAAAAGTTCAGTTATGCTTTCCTGCATCTTCTCATGGGCAGTACACGAGCATCCTATCCCTGTTGTGAGTGGTTGCATTGTATTCAGTATGCCTTCCATTTCAGTCCAACAAATTCATCCTTCTGTGATCAGTGGAAGGATGGTGATGAGCCTTGAAGATGTATGAACTTGACAATGCAATCTCACCATGTCACATTCTAATGGTATATAACAGTGGATTCCCATAGTATTTGGTGTGTGCATACAAGATTGAAACATTTTTAGCTCTGTTTCAGTTTCTGATGGCTGCAATTTTACTTAGGTCATATCAGCCTATAGGTAGGATAAGTTTCAGTAAAATAAGGGGGGGGGGGAAATCAGCTGCACCCTGCAATTGTTTATTTGGCATGGAATAACTCATTATGAAATTTGTAAAGGCCCTTTCACAACACCATTAACTTTCTTACATAGGAAAAATCTGAAATTGGAAGCCCTTGTACCATAATTATCTTTTTATCTGAATTATGATTGCACCTGCTGACATCCTTTTTGAATTACTTTTCATCTGTATTGAGTTCAGGAAAGAAGCAGAAAGGAAGTCAGTGTATACATATGCCAGCATTAGCATCCACATTATATGATCAGACTGATGACAAAATTAGTTCTGTGTAACAACTTCTAGTGCATATTTGTAATAGAAAATTCCATAAAATTTGAATAGGAGCTGTACAGATGAAATATATGGACAGACAGTTATAATTTCCACATTGTATATCAGTTTTAAGAACTCCAATAAGCTGTAGCAACAGGTGAAGAAAGTTTTCCTGGAGGTGATCTGGTGGTTTATTTCAGACAACTTATCCTAAGAAGAAACCTTACCCTGTCAAATTGTCTTGAACGCACACACATCCCTAATGTAATAAAGCTGTGCCGTTTAAAATGAAATTAATGCTGTGCTTACCTAATAATATCCTTATACAGTATTTTTGTTGTGTTAATATATGGTTTGATGTTATCTTCATATTGGCACCACTGTCCTCCAAGGCACAAGTGTTTAAAAAGGCGAAACAGAAATTCCTCACGATGGGCCTCTGAAATTAACTTGTAGTTATGACAGTCATGATTTAGTAGCACCTGAAATAGGCCAAAAGAACGACAATAATAAAGAAGAAGGAGATAGATCAGGTTCAACCTACTATTTGTTTTCCACCATTTTATTCCTAGAAGACTAAAACACTCCCATGATACTTTTAGTTCTAAATCAGATTTTTCTGACCTCATGGGTTTACAGCATTCCATGAAAATGTGGAAAAGTACTCATATATATACAACAGACAGGTCAATCCTTTGAAACAAGATGCAACGAACATGACTGGCATGTATATATGTATCAGCCAGACAAGTCCGCAGTGGCAGAAACAGCATTGCATCAGACCACTGGATCAAGTTTCAAGAGACAGAAATACTCGCCCAAACATCAGACTTGTATAAGAGGCATTAGAAATAAAATTACACCCAAATAATATTAACAGAGAGAAAGAGTTCAAACTTAGAAAACCATGGAATCCTGGCACCAGGTTATTAAAGCACTCTAACAGACATAGATGAAGAAACTCCCAAGAAGAAAAGTACAGGGATGAGCATGCCAAAAAAGAAGACAAAACAATAGACAACAGAGACACTAGGTTAAACAACATGGTGACTGGTTATAGTCATATGAGTTACTGCATAATTTGAATATGCCTTCCTGCTGTGTAGTATGCCAGTAGGATGAGGCCTCAATTTGAAAGACTGATGTATATGTATATATCAGCAGTGTGTGGTCATTCACCACATCAACCCTGATTATGGAGATCTCTGGAATGGTGGTTTTTAACTGTACATTGGCACAGCTGATTGCCCGAGAAGATTTTAGCAGATTTATTCACTGCAAGAGTTTGAAATCTTAATACTCACATTAATTATAACATAAATAATTGTGTTATCATCTTAGTGTCAACTCAAATCTGCAGAGTGAGATATAGAGGCATATTTTTTGAGCATAAACTGTTGGGTGACAAAATCTTCTAGAAACCAGAATCTACCAACACTAATTTTGTGACAGTTTCTGAATGTGAATAGATCATCAAACTTGTTCTCTGGTTAAAATACGAAATTAAAACACCATATCTCCATATTTAACTCCTTTTTGTTCCAGCAATGGCCAAAGTTGTCACAGCCAAGATGAGATAATTTGATTTTTTATTCATTCTTTCCTCTTGAATGAATAATAACTTAATTTTACTGTCCCATTGTCTAAATGTTCTCCAATTTAAAATCCTTTGTTGTGATACTGTTGAGCAAACCTCCATAATTAGAGACCTGCAAATTTTTCCAAAAGTAGAATGGAATGTACAAAATTTATTTGAGTTGAGAAAGCCTTGTAACCTAACCAGTCAGGAAGAGTAGGGCTTCAGTGTATTGTTAATAACATACATCAACTTAAAATTACCACAGTTGTCAAGCAGGCACACTGACTGTGTAGAAACTTTGGAGAATCAGGGCATGGATTCTGACTTCATCTGATGTGCAAGTGGTGACAAATTGATTGGAGAAAAGGCAGGTGTGAGGCTGTCTGCAACATAATATTATATTGCACCATCTTGTTTTGCTGTGTTTTCCAATTGTAGCATTCTCTTTTCACCATCCATGTGCAACTTCGTGCAGACATTAAAATTCACACTTCAGAGGCTCTTTGTCCCTTCTTATTAATTATTTAACACTATATATTTCAGCCTAACTGGCCATCATCAGGTGTAGATGTAGAAGACAACTACTGCTCTATTGTTACGCTGTTGTGATTCTCATTTTATGTATAATGTAAAATGATTATAAAATACTTGAAGCTATTTTTTTGGATTATTATAAACATATAATATCAAGTATCAACTACTTAGTAAATAGATTAAACACATACCCAATATCTGAAGAAGCCAAAGAAAAGGAACTAAACATTATAAAAAACACATTACATAACAATAATTATAATACAAACAAAATAAATAATCATCCTTACTTACATACTTATGGAGCTGAGCCTTTCTTGAGGAAATGCCAAATCTGCAGCTACTCAAGAACTTCCCAGCATTTTATGGAACCCGAAGATTCATTACTGTGTTCACAAGAGCCCTCCACCCCATCCTATCTCTCTAAGATCCATTTTAATATTGTCCTCCCACCTAGTCCTTGGTCTTCCCAGTGGTGTCTTCTGGCTTTCCCACCAATATGCTATATGCATTCCTTTTCTCTCCCATCATTCAGCCTCACAAAAACAGAATACAAACATTGACCCACAATAATGGAAAACAAAATGGAATACTTTCACATACAGTGGAAAAGAAACAAGAAAAATTGTAAAACTATTCAAGGACACACAAATAAAAATAGCAATTAGCATGCAAAACATAATGAAACAACATCCAGGAACAGACAAATACAACAGAAGTGGCATCTACCAAATGAAACGCCAAGACTGCCCACTAAAATATGTAGGACAAACAGGCGCCTCCAGAAAATTATGTATATGTAATATATATATATATATATTCTGTCCACACAAAGGACATTCTCCATAGAAAATTCTCACATAACAAAATATATATATACTGGCATATACAATGTAATATGGTTTATGATTGACTATGCACGTGTCATCCATTTATACGGGATCATTGGTAGTAGTTATGAACAGGGTCAAAAGATTGCAGCATTGTGTTGCAGTCTCAACTTTCACCAAAAAGTGTACACATTGTACATATTCAGTGGCATGATCTTAAAGTGTTCTTCAAGGGCTATAATGCATAACAGTGAATCAATGGAAGGGATATCTATGGAAACCCTAGCTAGGCATGGGAATTATAAAATTATCCCACTGAATTTTCAATGGACATTTCACTAGCTTTTACTATTGTAGGAAGGCCTGGTTCTCACATTTCTCAGCTCATCAGCTACAGTGTAGTTATCAATTTCTTCATATGGACGTTGCACAATCCACCCATCACTTCTAACAATGCCATTTGATGAATCCTGCAGACAGCTGAATATGGCCATGGTTGTTGCAGAGCAAGGGATGTGTTCTACATCAACAGATGTAGCCACAATACCTAATAAAAGAAAGGAAATGCTCAAAGAATTGAATTCTGAAGTGGTGAAACAGGTGCATCTTACATCAGATCAGAAAAAATTAATATTCAGAAACAATCACCAGTGTCAGCTGGACCAAACCTGACACTTTATTTATTTATTATTTAATGCTGTAGATATACTTGGAAATTCAAAGAACATTCTAAGTTCACAGAGCTATCATGTTCACGTGTGTGACACATAATAATCTGTAAGCATACTGTTTATTTCTCACCATATGAATTTATGATGTATGGGTACAGTGGCTTATGAGTTTCTAATGAAATTGAAGATATATATTGCCATGTGTATAGGGTGTGTGTGCAACTTATAGATGGGTTTTGTATTGGCTGATTGACTTTATTGACACACTATATATTCAACTCATAACTACAGGCAAGTACATCATTATCATTATTTCCACTTTCCAGTATGCTGTTACACACACACACACACTAGTGTCCTCAGTCTATTACACTCTCCACTAGTTTTTTTCCTGGCAATGGATTCATAACAGTATCACCGTAACTTCAAATCACATATGAAGTCTTCTTTGAACAGTCTAGTTCATTTCTTTTTATTATTCTCAATCACTTTCATCTGATGACTCTCAATTCTCTGCTGCAACTGCCAACTCCAGAACTTGACTCAGTTCTACTTCTATGTAAGATTTGAGGTTTTAACGGCGGTGACTATGAAGAAAGCAGTATTCTGGGATTTGGCACCGTGTATATGTGGTGTTAACCGATGTTTCGGAGGAACGTATCGCCTCCATCTTCAGGGTAGAAGGAAAGAATATAAGAAATCTTGAGGCGAAGAGACCGTGAGAACCGGTAAAAGCACGGTCTCTTCGCCTGCGGATTTCCTATATTTTTCCCTTCTACCCTGAAGATGGAGGCGATACGTTCCTCCGAAACGTCGGTTAACACCAAATATACATGGTGGCAAATCCCAGAAGACTGCTTTCTTCAATTCTGCTTCTAGTTGCGTGAGGTCCTCATTATGTAGCCGCAGGGTAGGCCCACATAAAACGCCGCTTGCAACACCTCTTCTATTGTTGAGTGGTGTCACCACATACGTGCTTACCCAGTTGCTCCATAGCAATGGCTGTATGCATCGCATCTTGTATTGTAACAATTCATCTATTGTTGTGTTTAGGCATTACCTAGCAATGGCTGTTTCTCTGGCTCCACAATTCTTCTTTAAGCAAATACACTACAATATAATGGGCTCCCAAAATCGTTGCCATTTATAATAAATCACATTCTAACAAAGTTGCATCTATGTTGAAGGTCAGTAACCATGGCTTAATAGATACAGATTGTATATTAATGTAAGGCCTGGTTTACACCTATTTGCTCAAGCTTCACTGTCTTACAACAAATTTAAAAATAAACTGTTAGTAACTTACCTACTGGAGCCCATGAACCAGAGAGTGACATTGTTTGTAGTGTGGATGCTATTACATGGTCTTGGAAGAAAGCATTTGCAAGTTCTTGTTTTTGGTATAGTTGGAAATGCTGGTTGAAGCAATATGTTTGAAATTTCAAATTCCCTTTTACTGACCTGAAATGAAACATGGACTCCTGTTTTTTTTTACATATGACTAGGATAGGACTTCAAAATAAACCAAGACAGCCTTAAACTATTTTTATAATTGTCTTATTACTTCCCATTTGGGATTTGTTGAAGTTGATAACACTATTAAATAGACAAAGAAAGAAAAATATTTTGCAAATGAAATACACATTTATCTTAGTGATATTTTAGATTTCAGGAAATGCATGAATTCTGAAAATTTTGTTTAATTCAAATTGTTGCCTTGTGGGAACATCCCACATACTATCACGCTGTTTCACCGATCAACGGACAACACTCACTCCTAAGTCAATAGCACATTTCTGCACATTGCTGTCAGCTCTCATATTTATACAGCACTTGCTGTCCAGCTCACTTTTCACCATCACGCATGCTAACCAATCACATTGCTGCCACCACTCATTTATACAGCACTCGCTGTCTACCTCACTTGTAACCATCACGTGCGCTAGCCAATAAGCACTCACAATAACAACTACAAGTCCAAGCTCTGCCCAACAAGTTTGGTATAAAAGGCGCAGCTCCAACCCAGCAATCATCAGTGACAACATCAGCCAGTCAGCCATCACACTTAGTCCAGAGCGATCGGTCTTTGGAGTCATCGGCTCTTCACTGCATCAGGGATGGCTACCTCAGCTCTCCGGTGGTCATGCCCAACATACCGGGCAACTGGCGCAGCTGCCGCCACTCCAGCAACCACGCTCCACGACCAGACGTCTTCCAGCAACCACACTCTGCAACCAGGCAACTTCCGGCAACTACCGCACTGTGACCGGACAACTAACTCAGCTGCTGCAACCTTAGCCAACATCTATTTCTACTGGCGCACACAGCCCTACATCACCGGTCCAGACAGACCAGCTGAACGGCTGTAAAACTCTATTTACCGCGGTGGAACAAATGACCCTTTTCAGGGCCCACAAACTTTCCAAAGTGGTTGTCTATCGACTAATCCCACAGCCTTATTCCTCCTATACAGCATATTTATGTCAAGAGATTGCCCCTCCTTGCTCAAAGTACAGCTACAAAACTCAAATAATTTTCTATCATTGTTGCTGACTTCACCTAGATATGGTATGGATTCTCTAGTGGTCTGAGTCCCTGAGAGCTATACCAGTGGTAGCGTAGCTACTGGCAGAGCCTCCCTTGCTGGACAGGTCAAAGGGTAGGCATCAGACAAAGAGAGACACCAAAAACCAAAAACTGATGACGGAAGTAGCGTCATCAGCAGCGACTTGAAGCACAGAGCAAATGATGCTCGAGATGGTTCAAGTTTGTATAGCAACAGGCGTGACCAGAGTGGTTTGAACGCAAAGCAAATGGAAAGCAAATGGAAAAACTACCACATTATCACTTTTCCTGGATAGTCTCTTTCCAAAAACAGAAGATCGCATTAAGTGGAGGAACTGTTTTGGAAGAGACTGTGGACCTGTTGTCTGAGAGATTACTGATGAATGAATGACGGGTTCTACGGCTCAGCAATCCATGGTGACTGGAGCATGCCAGCTGAAAGGTGCATAAGAATTTTGCCGATGAATTGATATGCCTGTTTGCTGCTAACATTTGGAATGTAGTAATTACAATTCACAGGTCACAAGGAAGTATTGAAAATGCTGTCTGTCTACATGTAGATATGAGTATCTTTTGCAATTCATTGTTTCATTAAGAAACACAGGTCCAACAATCCTTCTTGCACTTGCAACACACCAGACACCAATTTTCACTGGATGGAGCAGGACTTTGTGGGCTAGATGTGGATATTCTGAACTTCTGTAGTGATTATTTTGTGTATTTATGTATCCCTGCAGGTGAAACCATGCTTCATCAGAAAAGAATATCAATTGCTTTCAATCTCATCTTCGATGGCAGACTGTAGAAACCAACCTCAAAAATGAACCCTGCTAGCTGGATCATGCAGCTGCAAGGCATGGATTAGGGTCTAAGCTTCAGCAATTGTGTTGCTCTTCTTGCACTAGACTTTGACACACAGCTCTCTTGACCTAACATTTCAGTAATTTTCTAGATGCATGTTCAAGTCTGTCTCCTATGTCATCTAACTTTTCCTGAGTAAGCACTAGGCACTTATGTTTTTGTTTCGTGTCTATTAACAGTCCCACTGATCTAAGTTTATTCACAAAATTGCGGATTGTTTGCCTACTGGGAACTCCTTCAGCGTGAAATTTATGTAAAAATTTTTATTGACACTTTCTAACAGATCCATATTTCATATTGGTGTCCTACAGAAATACACATTGCTCTAAAGTATACAACACCCTTACATAACACACTGCTTACTAATTTTAACTTATACACCTCACAAAGAATATTTAGTAATCACTTTGGTTCTGAAAGATGAAAACAATTTTTTGGGTAGCCTTAAATAAAAAAATAAATAAGGTTATCTTCGGGCATTACATGAAGAGTTGCTTTCAGGTACTTGTTATGTAAGACCATGTATTTCGTGGAGGTGAGCAATAAATGGCAGAAGACGATGATAATAACACATGTTTCCAGGGACCATCCACTCTGTTTTACTATGTACGAATATCAATTGCCACTTTGTTTACCAAATATTCAATGTCCTTTCTTTATGTAGAAAATTAGATGCCACTTCTCCGATGTGACTTAGGGGCAGGGTCTGAAGGTCCCCAGAGCTGTTAGTAAAACATGGTCATGAGTCCTGCAGGACTCAGAACCAAAAATTACTGAGCTGACAAGGTCCCACATCAATTTAACAGTCAGCATGTCAGATGTAACATAGGATAAAAGGCTGGCTCTAAAGTTTCATCATAAAAATAAACCAATCTCCAAGAGAAGTATAATATTTACACTAAGTTCTCTTAATTCCCCAACTCTGATACTATTTTTCCTATTTTTTTTAAAGAATATTGCTAGGATACAGCTGTGGGAAGCGAATTCTGCAAATACAGTAAAACTTGGTTATAGCAACATCGGTTTCTGCGACACCTTGTCTATTGCGTCAAATATTCAATGGTACGAACGAATTCCTCATAAAGCAACTGTTTTTATAACTTGCGTAGTACGACATGCACAACTGCATCAACCTCGTATGTAACGTCATTTTCATTCATGAATTTCTCTGATATCGTAGGAAAGTTCGATGTGTCTGCCCACCCTCACTTTCTCTACTTGCTGACGTGACTGTCCTGGAAGAATACGACCGCGGGCTGCAAGAGGAGCGTGGGTTTTATGCGAAAACAAGGGTGTGGGGTGGGACTGCATGAATAGTGCAAGAGGACGTGGCAGGTTGTTAACTGCATTCCTTTCCTAGAATCTCGTCTAACAGGACCTCATATTGTCTACTTACCATATAGTGTTCCTGCCTAAACCCAGAGAAGTGCAGTAGCGAAAACATGGCAATGAAAAGGAAAGTTTTAAGCATTGAAGAGAAAGTTAAAGTGATTCGTGAAATAGAAAATGGAAGGAAAAAAAATGATGTATGCCGCGAATTTGGTTTGGTGAATTCTACAGTACAAACGATATGGAGAATCCATATTAATTCCACGTTAATGTTATGTTAGTCTGTACTTAACTACGTATTTCACTAAAAACTGCAACATTTTAACTCGATTT
>NW_019725008.1:35246-64272 GCF_002891405.2 Cryptotermes secundus | reverse complement strand
GCTAACTGCTAACCCTTATGGAAATTGGGGGTTGGGGGTGGAATAAATAAATAAATAAATAAATCAACCCCATGTGTTATTCAGTGGCTGTGTCGTCTGCTCTCAGTTGAAAAGAATCTATGTCACGTCTTAGCATTGGAATTGACGCTCTTCTTTGATGTAATTAGACCTACCATTTCAATAATAATTCTTGAATAGATGGGTCTTGAAGCCTTTTGTATTTTTTACTTTCAATATAAACAAATGTATATTTCTCCTCCATGTTGTTTACCTTGTTGCTATGTAACCAGAACGTCAAAAGTTTTACGTGAAAATACACCAATAGGAGACATTGATATTGCAGTGACAATCCCCGGCCCCCCAGGTCCATCGGTCGGCTACACGCGGCTAATCAGGGGCGGGAACGGGAATCGGAAATGGCGTCAGTTGTTCGTCAGCGTAAGCAAAATAATGGTAAAAGAGATCCGAAGAAGTTAGCTGGAAGAAAACTGTCAGCAATTGGAAGGTACAATTAATGCTATGTTAATATGTACTTCATTGCAGGTGACTACTTCAAACGGACATGTGAATGAATGTGCCTGTAAATTTCGGTTGTTTGAATAAAAGTTAGGTTAAACCAGAAACACAGGTTGCTTTTATATGTTTACTGCAGGAATGAAGAAATTCCCTCAAATCCGAATCCAGCAGACATAGGAATTGTTTATCCAAGCGGCGATACAGCTTTCAAGGCATTGTTGTCAGCTCGATTTTGTGCAGCAATGTGGAATTCCATTTCTGATTGTGATGAAACATTTAATTACTGGGAGCCAGTAAGTCTGTTACTTCTACTAGTTGCAGGTTACATTAATTAGTTTTAGGACCTCAGCCCACTGTAGAAAGTTGAAAACATGGTAGCCAGCCACACCAGCACATAATTATGAATAAGGCAACACAATTATTATTTTTGTTTGGTGATCTAAGTTGTGGTTACTAAAAGTGAAACAAATATTGAACCTGGAAGGACCAGTGACAGAAATCTGTCATTTATAATAATATAATAGTATTTTGTTTTGCTAATTTGAAGAGTAAAGCACTGGTTTTTATATCTTCTCATTAAAATGCTGTTCCAGAGTCATTATTTGCTGTTTGGTAAGGGATTCCAGACATGGGAGTATAGTCCAGAATATGCTCTTCGCTCATATACGTATCTCTTGATTCATGTGGTCCCTGCCTGGCTATACCATCAGCTCCTCCAACCAAACAGATTTCTTATTTTCTACTTCTCTCGCTGTCTACTTGGTCTGCTGTGTGCTTTTTGTGAAGTCTATTTCTACAAGTAAGTATATAAACATTACACTGTTATTTTGAGATAGCCACCAAAATGTAACACAATGTTGTAATAAAATAATTTATACAAGTTATGTTAAACATGAACACAAACTTTTGATTAGAAGGCTGAGACAGAAGAGATCCCTTGGAAGATCTAGGCATAGATGAGAGGATAATATTAAAATAGGTCTTAAATAGATTTAGAGGGTGTGAGCTGAATTAATTCAGCTCAGAATAGGTATCAGCAGTAGGATTTTGTGAACATGGCAATGAATGTTCAGAGCATTTAAGAATCTTCAAGTATCTATCATCTATAAAAGTCAAGGAATTGTGGCTTGATTCCTGGGAGGGATGAGACTTTCTTTTTCATCTCCAGAGTGCAGGTCAGCTTTTTGGGCTATCTAGTCTTGTATACAGTGGGTAGTAAGGGCGTTTTCCCNGTGGAGAAATTAAATTTTTATAGCATGACCCAGCTTTTAACGTACATTATCAGAATTCGTAGATATAATGCTAATCAGCAATGTAAACTTGTACCTTGTGCTTGCAAGATGTTCTAGCGACTTTAGAGTGTGACAGGAAGTTGTTGATTGCTTGACAGCTGTCCTGGTTTCGAGTTCTTTCGACTAAACATTATGGCAGATCCTAGCAAGAAGATGCATATAAGTGATGAGGTGTTTTATGAACTGTTACAAGAGAATGAATACAGTGGTATTTCAGGGAGTGAATATGATGGTGATAGTGAAATAAATGTGAACATTTCATCAGGTGGTGAATAATGTTTCAGCTGCAATGAAGGAGAAAATGTCAGCAACAGTAGCATGCAACCTGATGTATGGGCAAATTCAGGTGCTGAGCACCACATTTGCCATTTATTCCTGTTATAAATGTATATTTAGAATACCATAGTAACCCCTTGGAATATATTGAACTGTTTTTATGGCAGATATTGTGGAAGTAATAGCCAGAGAAACAAATCGGTATGCCCCAAAATTTTTAGAAAACATGCCTAATATGAAACTAAAATGTAGGACCCATAACTGGGCTTGTATTGAAAACTACATAATTATAAAATATTCACAGTGTTTGGTACTCGAGTTGAAGAAATGTTTCCAGTGGTATAAATGTTTTACTGATGATTTCATAGTCTGTAGACGATAAGAGTTTTGCAGTGATGTTTGGAAAAGCAGTTCAGTTCATTCATCTATACTAGCCTTGAGCTTGCAGGGGAAATATAAATTTTAAGCCCACACAGCAATAAGAAACTCTGTTTATCAATGATGCATACACAGTGTTGCTAGACAGATTTGTCAGCTGACCAATATGATTGTGTTTCATTTCTAAACAACAGGCACCAGTCAAGAACACATGTATTGAATGTGCATGACTCAGGCATAGGTGTGTAAGATCACATAGTCTGAACTGAAATGAAAGTCGGTGGCGACAGTGGTGGATTTTTTGATAATAAAGCCAAAAGTACAGAATTTTGCTAAAAAATATATAAACTTTTATGTAATGGCTACAGAAATGAAAATACAGGTACATGAAATCTGATAATTGATCTTTCAGAGGCTTTTTGTTCAATAATTTTATAGTGACACATGATTGAGATATATTATTTTAAAAAGGGAGCAGAAGTTATAAAATTAAATGCCACAGTGACAAATTTAAATGTCCAGGAGGATTTAATGTGCCACGGTGTGAAAGATAAGAACACGGAAAACAACCACTTGACTGGTTAATAGATATTTGTGAAAACTGATATGCTGAACTTTTAGTGTGTGAGGTTATGTCTTGTTCAAATTTTATTTTCTTGCATCAATTTGAAGAGCCTAATTGAAGTTTTACATGTATCCTTTGAGACATTTACAGATTTTTATAAAACTTAATGTTTTGCAGCTTTATTAAAGAATTAGTATAATACCATGTGTACACTTTATTTACCTTCATTAATTTTAAGCACCATTTTAAGGGTTTAATTGAACTTTAACATATATGTGTTCTTCAAATTTATGAACGTTTTGTAATGAAATTTGATACATGAGAATTCTGATATAGGTATGTTACTCTTTGGAAGCTTAAGTCACTTTAATTTATTTTAAGCTACACAGTACTTAGGAGCCTACTTGCATTATTAGCATGTCTGAATAAGAATTCACAAAATGCCTTCAACAGAAGTGGTATGGGGCTATAAAATTCACATGACAGTGTCTTGTATCGTTATAAGACTAATACTGGTTTAAAGCTTACTGATATAAATGAAATTACTAATACAATGGGAGACTGAAATTTTGCTGACAGACTTTTTTAAGGTGTTTAAGAGTATTTTCATGGGTACCCATAGACTGTTCAGGATAGAAGAATAATTAAAAATAATTGATGCTTGGTATTAATACATGCAATATTCCTTCTTCCTTCCCCCCTTTCTTTTTGATTTTTTCCAAAATTTTGGCGGGGGGATACTCGATCCCCCCCCTCCCCAAAGCATCTAAGACACTGCCTCTCTCATCCCGTGTAATTTATAGTATATGGTGGGCATTTCAATTACAAAGATTGTCATTATACTATGTACGATTTGAGGTTCTCACAGCGGTGGTTATGAAGAATATTATCATCTTGGACATAAAGCCATGTAGTTCACTGAAAGTTAACCGATGTTTCAGAGGAACATATCACTTTCAAGGTCGAAGAATAAGCCAAGCTAGAAATCAGCATGAAAGCATGTGAAGGTTGAGGTGATATGTTCCTCTGAAATGTCTCTTGATTTTCAAAGGACTACATGGCTTTATATCCCAGAAGATAGTACTTTTCATCATTATACTGTTTTCTTAAGCCACTGTTCTCTCCTGGTTCCAGATATCCTCAACAGCCTGTTCTCAGACAACCCCAGTCCTCATTCTTCTGTTGTGGTGTGACACACATTTCATGCTCATATAAAAGAGTATTTAAAATCTTAGTTTTTATGAAATATATTTATACTCTTAGTGTGAATCCTGTATTTTATTATCTTAATTCTTTTTGGAGCTATTGTCATTTCAATTATGATTTGGTTCAAACCGTAATGAAAGTCTGTTTTCTGTGTGTGTTCTAGGAGTATCTGTCGTGAGTTTGGAATTCAGGTTGGTCGTCTAGCATTGGCATTTCTTGTGTTTAGTGCTGGAATGTTCATATCCAGTACAGCTTTCCTGCCGTCAACATTTTCCATGTAAGAAACATTTTTTGTGGGAAATAGTAAATTGGGATAATAGTAAACTACCATCACAATAGGTGTTTTGACTTAACACTTCGCGGACTGGTGGCATATTTTTATGTCCAGCGCTTTTAAACGTGGCGGACCGGTGGCATATTATTATGGCTTTGGGACACGTTATGTTGAAACACACTATACCTTGCTCTGGCACCAGGCAGACGCATGACTGGTGCGTGATAGACCTCTTGAATATTTGCTTCATAGTCAGTAACATGACCCCGCTGTTTATGACCCAACTGTTTTCCTTTCTCACTCCAAAAGAAAATGCCTTTGTTCATCTTCCAGCTGCATGCACCAGGCAGGAAGTTACTAGTGCAAAATGGATCAAGGTCGGAAGAGGTTGAGGTCCAAGCGTTTTCCCAGAGAACCAGAAATATCTGACTTGTTCTCCGATGAGCTATCTGACGTCCCTTGTGAGTCTGCTAGTGATAGCGACTCACAATCTGATAGTGAGTGTGGCAGGGGCGAACAAAAAATTGTGGCCACAGACAGTGAAAGTGAAAGTGACAGTAGCTCTGACGAAAGTGCAGGTAGAAACATTGCGGGGACAGCCACATGGGGAAAAGTAGACAACACGCCTGCTTTGGGACAGTTTACTGGAAATCCAGGGGTGAAGCAAATTCCATTGGTCCCAACGCAAGTGTCTGAAGTAGCGGAACTGTTTTTCCACAATTCACAATTCGAGCATGGTTGATGTTCAAAGGAGACATGGACAGGTAAAGAAGCCTGTTTGTATTTCCGAGTATAATATGTTCGTGAAGGGAGTTGATAGAGCCGATCAGTATTTGGCCTATTATTCTGTTCCTCAGAAAACAGTAAAGTGGACAAAGAAAGTTGCCTTGTGGCTTATAAATTGTGCCATTTTCAATTCATTTTTGGTTTTCAAAAATCTAAACCCTCATTCAAAATTGAAATACAAGGCATTTCTGCTGAATGTGGCAAAAGCCTGGGCTACAGACCACACGGTTGCGGCAGATGCGGCGGCAGACACAGTCTTCGTACAACAGGGGCTGTCTACTCCCACCCCACGCAGGCCTCATTTTGACCCCCCTGGGCAACTCTCGGGTGATATGCGGAAACATACCCTCGTGAATATTGTGAAGAATGAACATGCCAAGGGGAAGCAGCCTTCTAGGCGATGCTGTGTTTGCAGAGTACACAACAAAAGGAGTATGACTGTCTACATGTGCAAGTTCTGTGTAATGCCACTTCACAGAGAGGAATGTTTCCAGAAATATCACACTCTCAAGCACTTCTAGGAGCATTGGTAAGTGTTCTCCAAAAATTTTAGTTCATAAAATTAATTAGGAGATTTTATATTAATTTTTAAAGTGAACAGTGCACAAGTTAGGGTAGTAGGTTTAAAAATGCCGGTCCCCAGGGGGATTTAAATATTTAAACTGCCGGTCCGCAAAGTGTTAAAATACATACACTTATATCCTATAATGCACAATATGATTAAAGTCGAACGTTTCTCAATCACAGCAGCTTCCTGGTGTTGTAAAGTTTTTAAAAGTTTCTAGATGTTATTTAAAAATAACCTTTATTGTCAATAGTTAAAATTTTTTAAACCACATAGGTTTGTGCCCGTACTCCTATCGTCCTTCTTGTATGGGGCAGATTTTGTGCCGCCTGTCTGTCTTGATGAGGAGGTTCTTGATGTTGTCCAGGGTTTGTTCGTGACTTGCTGTGTTGTTTTACAATCTTTTGGTTTGGATTAAATCTTTGAATGTGATGCTTCATTTTCAAGAAGATACTGAATGAGGTATAGGAAGAATTTGTTATAGTTAAGTCTTTCTGACAGGTGAAGTACGTTTGTTCTGCATCGCTTCTGTATTTTATTTACACGTAACCACTTTCTCATTGGGGACCTATATTGCATTTAGTTATACATAAACTAACTTTGTGTAATTTGAGGTGAATGTTGTTTTGTTAATCTCATGGAGGATGGTTAAAACTGAAATTACAGCTACATTTTTATGAGTTGTTTTATATTTTTGCAGGTATATGTGCTTGGTGTCACTTGGAGCGTGGTATCAAAGGAAGTATGAACTTGCCATATTCACTACAGCACTGTCATCATTCCTCAGTTGGCCTTTTGCTGCATTGATAGGGTGAGACAGTATATTATTTACTGGAATATTACTGTAATTTAAGGGTGGCTGTGTTTTTCAAGTTGGCGTAGAACTCACAATTCACTTACAAGTGAAATCACTGTGTAAAATTAAATTGTTGGTTTATCAGTTACTTTTAATACTGTGACATGTTGCGCAATGGAGGAGAACCCCTCCCTACCCAGCAGTGACGTGGCAACTCTGGCCACAGTGACGTGGCGGATGAGCCAGTGCTCCGTTCCCCCCCTCCGCGGTGATGTAACACGCAACGCAGCTGTGACATGGGTAACAGCCGTAACAGTGGTACTGATTGCATAACAGGCAAGCGCTGCGACTATATAAGTGAACCACACTGCCTACGGAGTTGAGTTGAAATGTGGCCGTCGCCAAGTTCAGTTATCGCAGTTAGTTGAAGTGTATCAGCGGCTGAAGATAGTTCTCAAGTTCTCCAGTCAGCAGTGAACGAGTTAAAGTGTATCAGCGGCCGAAAATAGTTCTCCAGTCAGCAGCCCAAAGTTGGAGTCTATCAGCCGTCGTGGAAAGAAGAACTGAACGTGTGTGTGATAATCAGGATAGTTTGTGATTACCGAGTAATAATTGGGAGTGTGTGATACAGTTGCATTTGTATAGCTCCCGTACTGAATACATGTAGACTACTGAAGACAGAGTGAATTGATTTGCGAATAGGGTTATAAATTGTGAACCCCCGCAACTGTGTTATAAATAATTGTAGCCGATACTTGTAAGTTGTTAAATAAACCAATTAACAATCTGAACGGCGTCTTCAGTCGCTAAACACATTACAATACATTACAGTAGGGTGTATGTTCTGAACGTGAACCAGAAAGGTAACAATAGAGAATGTTTTATTAATATTAATATTGTTTATTTTACTGTTTTCAAAAAATTAATCAAATGAGCCAAGGGATGCTGGTGATGGTGAAGGCAAAGTATGGAAAGGCTCCCTTGCAGAAATTGAAGGCTCCAAGTCGGGAACGGCATCTCTCATCATGGCATTCTTTAAAATATACAATGCATGTAGCAGTGTCAGGACTGACAAGACCGCAACAACATTAACACCATCACCACCATGGGAGGCTAACATATATTACGCAATATAAAACTTAACTAACTCCATGAAAAATCTAGCAGAGTGGGATACCAAGCTCAAAAATCATGTATAGGCGCTATACAGTAGGAATACTAATACAACCCATCATAATTGGCAAGAAGGATCTCAGCACAGTGTGTTACCCCAGTCACATTTGCTACAACTTCAATTAAATAGCAGTCACATGAAAGTCTAAATAAGTCCCATTAACATAAATTAATAAATTGTACAATTTTAATTTCAGTTTTATTCAATTTTAAGCAATAGTCATTACCTCAATGGACTTCATGTGTCAGTTTTAATAATAATAATAATATAGTGTTTTAATAATAATAAGTGTATAACTGGACTCCCAAATCTATGCACTAATGACAGACCATAGCAACACATTACATAGTATTTATTTTTAACTATTCAATTTAAGATTTCAATTTANTATACACGGTGCCAAATCCCAGAAGACTGCTTTCTTCATTGTTAAAAACTGATTATCATTTAAATCTTATGATGCCACTCATATGAATATTTGAGAATGTACATGCTGGAATGAAAGGTAACAATGATAACATAGAGCACAATATCTCTGACGAATAGAAGTATATTGCATTTTATTTTCATGTTCAGTGTGTAAATTTTGTAGTCATTGTCATCATTGTCATTGGTGATGATGGCAACAAAATCTGACTGATAAATTTCGTTCACATTAAGAAAAACCAGTTACAAAGAGTACAACATTTTCTTGTTGTGATATACATAATTCACTTCAGACTTCTTATATTGGACAAACACAACCAGACTGATCTAATTGTCTGATATGATGATTGCTACCTGTGAGGCAGATTTCTGTTTACATTCCTTCGAACTCAGAATATGGACAGTGATAGAGATCTAGCCAAAATATAAAAATATTTTTCTATATACATCTGTTTACCTCTTGTGTAGCACACTTGTTCTTAGAATACCAGAATATGTATACATAATATAAGAGCAATACAAAAGTAGAATTTATTTACTGAATACTTTACAGAGTTCCCATAGCAGTTGACATGCTTTTCCGAAGAAGGGAAATTATCAAATTCTTCAACTGGAGTTTAATATCTGTAGCAGTTATTCTTGTAAGTATAACAGTATGTGTGTAAATATGCTTTCTATGTGTGTTTTATTTTTGATTTCATTAGCTTTAAAGTCATCTGTTTTGTAAAACACCTCATGGTATGGAACATTGCAAAGGAAGATTCTATACAGATTTAGAGAATAAGGGTCCAGATGAGACCCGGTATGCTAAGTTCTAACTTAAGCGATTTACTAAATTTCTTTCCAGGAAAAACTAATGAATGCTGTATCTTCTTACTGGTGGCTCTTAAAAACATTTGTTTTCATATCTTCATTTGATAACTTGAGCCCTTTCTTATGCCATAAAGTGTGTAGGGAGAATCAATAAAGTGTTGCAGCTTCCTACATGGAGTCAGTTTAACTTACACTATCAGTTTTCAACAAATTGAATGCAAATATACGAGGACATGTAGTATGGTTAAAGGCAGTAAGTATCATCTGTGAGTAATTTGAAATTAACTTTTAGTGACTACTATGAAAGTATGTGGTATAGATCTTAGGCCCCCCCCATACACACACTTTGGCCTTCCGATTGACCTCAGGCAAAACTTTCACAGTTTGTCCTCTCCCGTTCCTTCCCCATACACGTGCAGATAAACCAGCAGGCTTCATGCAACAGTCACGGTCTTCCAGCCTATGTTGCTGACACTAAGGGCCCCCATACACACACAGTTTGGCCTTCTGATCGACCTTACAGGCAAAACTTTCACAGTTTGCCCTCTCCCTCTCCTTCCCCATACATGCGCAAATAAACCAGCAGGCTTCCAGCATATATTGCTGAGTCACACACGTCACGTGCTATGTCCTGCAGGTAGAACTGATGGACTGACAGGTGTCCTACAGTCCAACAGTCCAAACGATTGGCTGGCTGGCCGGCTGCACCACACACATCAGTTTTGCCTTTCAGTCTTCAACTGTGCAGGCCCAATGGGAGGCCAGACTGTGTGTGTATGGGGGCCCTTAATCTTGATGTAAATTCAAAATACTCCTATGTAGGCATAACGGTTTTAAAAATATGTATTGCTTGCTTGTGTGTTGTGTTATATAGTGTTTTTAATTTTTAAACCACTTCTCTTGTCAAGTAAGTCTGGAAAATTTCAGATATAAAATGACACGTTTTGAATGGATTCTAAAAAATGGGAAACTTTTTGTACATAAGAAATGTGGTTCTTATAGGCGTTCATGGAAACAGCTGTGCTAGAAGACAGATAAAAATTTATGGTACAAGATTTTTGGAATGACTGTGACAAGGTCAGGCTACACAGACTTCTATGCAAAGTAGTTTAATATTATTATGTTGATGCTGTGTACTAATCACTATCAGCTATGAAGTGGAGGTCTCAGTCTGTACTGGTTGTCCTAAAAATAATTGCAACCAGGACCTTCAATGATCTATTGTGCTTATGTTTATTTGTATCTATATAAAACTGTTCACAGAAAATAAATTTACATTTCAAGTTCATTTTAGTACATACCACCATGTTGAAATGCTTAAGTAAAACAAAATGATGTGGAATTAATTATAAATGAAACAGGTGAGATGTTTTCAGAGCACAAAATGGGCCTTACATTGAACTTCACTAACACCAAACAGGTAGGCCGTGCCATAGCTCAAGCGGTTAGTTGCTGGCTTCCCACCACAGTGGCTCGGGTTCGAACCTGTGTCTGGTCAAGTGGGATTTGTGGTGGACAAGGTGGCGCTGGGGCAGGTTATCTCAGAGTACTTCAGTTTCCCCTGCCAATTTTCATTCCACCGAATTCTCCATCATAACCACCCTGGGCAGGTACAATAGGCTGATAAAAGGCCCACGTGTCAAGTGGACCCAGCTGGACTCCACCCCCCATTATGCAAACACCAAACAGGTTGGTCTAGAGGTTATGCTCTAGACCTGTAGTTCTCAACCTTTGTGAGACTGTGGCATAGTAAATTCCTTTTTATACAACGAGAGCCCAGCATAATGGATGCCATGACCTGTTACTGGTCCGTGGCCCGGTGGTTGAGAAACACTGCTCTGGACTGCATTTGGGAGGTTCTCATTTCAAATTTCAGCTAGTTTTTCCATGGTTTTTCCCAGTCCCTGCAATAAAATGAAGGGATAGCACATTGATTAGGCCATGACCACTTCCATGTCTTTTTCAATTCATCATTCATTTGTAATCCCACAATCTAATGCCGTATAGTCTTAGTACTTAAAGTATCATTAAATAACCTGCAAATAAAACTAACAATATGGATAAAAATCACTCTTTATGGTTTTTCTTCATATTTCTTGCTTTCTAGCAGTAATTGTTCCAGAATAGCTGTGCTTGAAAACTGCACCATGACTTCTTAGATACATTGTATTTTTGTACCATGTGAAAGCTAATTGACTCCTTTTTATGATTTTCAGTTACCCATGGTGAAATTAGACTCCTCATATTTTGGCCATTTGGTGGTGGCCCCATTCAACATAGTGTATTACAATGTATTCACATCCCACGGACCAGACTTGTATGGCACTGAACCATTCCATTTCTACTTCATTAATTTGTTTCTCAATTTCAATTTGTTGTTTGTTGCTGCTATATTAACACCTCTCATGTTGGTAAGTATGTTGCGCATAGTCTGGTCATGTGTTGTAAAGTCAGTATGATTTATAATGTAGCGTGTTTGGAGTAGATACTTCCATGGTAACGCAATAACAGTGGGCCGTTGCGTAGGAATTGCAGAATCAACAAACGTGTTTCCCCAGAGATAGAAGGTTCGTTACGTAACAATGGATTGACAAAACAGCAGAAACTGAACTTTCGAAAATGGTGTGTTCTATCTGGTCCAGAACCCACCTACATAAGGGTTGAATGCATTCGCTGTGTCAGTCTTGAGATAGTTGCCATTGAAGGGAGTTAGAAGACCAGAGTTGGAAGAGTACAATTGGAAGATAGCCGCTGCAAAATGCAGTGGAAGTGACACTCATCGTACTTGGGTGTGTAAGAGTGAGCATTCAAGAAATATCCGCTAAATCTGAGACCCACGTGAAGTTATTAGTCGGACTGCATAGGCAACACGCAGCAATAATCTTAATGCATTAGTATAATATTTGTTTTCACGTTTTATATTTTGGTCTTCAGGTTGTTAGTGTGAAATCTTGTAGGTGGATACAANCGTAGGTGAGTGGACAATATTAAAATGGATCTTAGAGAGATAGGATGGTATGGTATGGATTGGATTGATCTGGCTTAGGATAGGGACCAGTGGAGGGCTCTTGTGAACATGGTAATGAACCTTCAGGTTCCATAAAACGCTGGGGAATTGTTGGGTAGCTGCAGAATTGGCAGCTCCTCCAGAAGGGCTCAGCTGCGTAAGTAAGTAAGTATTATTATTCTTAGTTGGGTGAGATGGAGTCCACTTGGTACTGTGGACACTACTGGCCTATTGTGCCGGATGCAGATGGTAGACAATGGTGATTGTGGAGCAGAAAGCTTGCCCCAATGGCACTTTTTCCACCACAAATCCCACATGACCTGACTCGGGCTGCCACAGTGGAAAGCCAGGGACTGACCACCTGGGCCATAGCTCGGCCAGACAGCATGATTCTCCGAAGCATTGGTACCTGCTTACCAGACTACATGTGCCATAACCTAGAAGACCACAATATGAATTCATACATAGTAATTATGACAGTAGAATTTGGGTGATGGGGGTGTTGGTAGGTTTTAAATCTGATGCAAAATAAACAGTTTACTTAAAAATTTTGAATATTTTGTTGGACACTATGTGAACAGTCTGCATTAATTTGAGATTATCATAGCAATGACTGTGAAGATCTTGCGGTATGTTATGCCATATATTTTGAAGTATGTTTACAGGTGTTTTGGATGAATGTATTGCCTGATTCTTCAGGGTTGAAGAGTAGGATCACATATTGGTGTTCAGGGCCTGGTAACTAACTACATTGTACGTTGCTATGGACCTCAGCTGCTGTGAATGGATAATCTGAATACATACCCATTATGTACAGTTACAGCAGTTGCGCATTTGGTTGAGACATTATGCTACAAGCCAAAGGGTCCCTGATTCAATTCCCAATGAAGTCATTGGATTTTTCTATTTACGTAATGGTTCCAGCTACACTATCTACCTGGGATCAACACAGCCTTTAAAAGAAATGAGTACCAGGAATCTTTCTGGGGGTAAGAGGTGGCCAGTGCATAAGGCTGACAATCTCATTTCTGTTTGTGAGCTGATTGTTTAGAAGACGTGGGAGCCACAATGCCTCACAACCCTTTGGACCTCCATGGCCTGTTACAGGGATAGCTTTCCTTTACAGTTACAAGTGACTTTATTCTCACGTTGAGTCGTTATGTTCCTCTAGTAGATACAGTGAAAGATCAAGAGCAGGGGAGGGTAGCAGGTATGGTCAGTGCTTGGTAGGAATGACTGGGTAAATGCAGTCATAGAGCATAGCACCAGAAATAAGGTGGGAGTTTGGGAACTGGATTTATGAAGCTCAGAATAGGGACAAGGGGCTTACTGTTTTGAACAAAGTAATGAACCTTTGTATTACGGAAAGAGGATGGCATTTCTTGACTTCCTGAGCAACTGTTAGCTTCTTAAAATGGACTCTGCTTCATGGAGTGAATCATTCTTTGGCCATTATTTATAAGCCTGCAAGTGCATGAAGGGCTGATTAACAGCTAAGAGTGAGTTGGTGTTTTTGTATTACAGAAGTATAAAAATTAATAGACAAATAATTTGCAAGATACACATTCATTAATATAGATTGTATGTTGCAGATTATTGTGGCATGGCTGGTGCCTTCAAAACCACGTAATCCTGCCTGTTTGCCTTATTGGTTATCCCTCATGCCTCTCTACCTGTGGGGTACTGTGTTCTTTACTCAACCACACAAGGTGTGTTTCAGTATGCTGTCAATCCTGTGATTATATTGTAATTTATTGGTAGACTGATGGTGAGTAGCATTTTAAATGACCTCCAAAATGAAGCTCTAATTCCATTCAGGAAAGTTTTGAATGTATGTGTTGTTATTACATGTGAAATGTAGATTGACATCACCAAAATTTAACATTAACCTAATCCTCTTTCTAGGAGGAACGTTTCATGTTCCCAGTGTACCCTCTGATCTGTTTGTGTGGTGCTATCACAGTGGATTCCATTCAGAAATTGTGGTTCCGTTTTTGTATACGAGACGTGGAAAGAGGAACTCATTACTTGACTCACACCGCCCCAATTATGGTAGTGGCAGTTCTTGTCTGTTCTCTGCTGAGTGTTTCAAG
This sequence comes from Cryptotermes secundus, assembly GCF_002891405.2. Classification (NCBI taxonomy): domain Eukaryota; kingdom Metazoa; phylum Arthropoda; class Insecta; order Blattodea; family Kalotermitidae; genus Cryptotermes; species Cryptotermes secundus. The sequence goes on along the minus strand of NW_019725008.1, from coordinate 50,105 downwards.
GATACTTGCTCTCTATATTGGTGAGATATTATATATTACAAGTAATTGTACAGCATTTAATTCCAACACTGACATACTTGCATGACAGTTGTATAAACCTGTAAGCTGGAATCAACATTAGTAAGTACTTGAAATTTGCGTGGAGATAGATGTTTGGAAAATATTAAATATTTATCTTTATAGTATAATGTTTTTAGGAAAATAAAAGATGGTGAAAGGCAGTCATGTCAAATTATTATTAGTGTATTATTTTATTTAGTTATTATGTACATATTATTACTCTCCCAGCCATTCAGCTGAGCGTATGTGTTTGTTCTGAGCTCTGTAGCATGTTGCAACATTAGGTAGTGTCAAGTTATTGTGGTAGAGTGCATTTTTCTGGGAGCTGTTGTTGCAGCTTTGATTCTCCTGATCTATGTCTGCTACCAATGTTTGTAAAAAAGTTTTTTTTTTTGGAAACAATTTTCTGCATTACAGTGGGCCTTGCTCTGCAAGGTTTCATCTTTCATGTCTTCAGGTGAGCGACATAGACTATACTTTATACATGGTGAGTGGTGAGTCTATGTANTTTCTTCATAGTCACCGCCGTGAAAGCCTCAAATCTGACATAGACTATACTTTATACATGGTGAGTGGTGAGTCTATGTGTAGAGCAACTGCAGTCTGGCAGGGATGAAAACACCTCCATTTGTTCTCTCAGATCTGCTTCGACATTTGAGATTGGCAAGAAGTGTGTCCTCTGATAGAGACCTCATTCTTCCACCAGTAAAGGACAGTGATTCATTCAGTGCCCAGCCTGAGAATGTTCACTGAAATAGTGTTTGCACCAAGTATATGATGGAAAGCTTCACTGAATTGGCTCTCAAATTATCTGAGAAAATTTGCCCCCATTGTAAAAAAAAAACCTCTGTGATTTTAGTCCTCAAGTGAACTGTACTGGCCGAGCGACTGCCGCTTGTCGGTGAAGTTTAGTGCCAACTTCTGCGGATAGAGGGTGTCACATGGTCAGTGCAACAAATCCCTACGGTCGTTAATTTCTGTTTTCTAGACTAGAGCCGCTATTTCCGTGAAACAGTGCATCAGTTATCATCACGAGGCTGAGTGGGCCCCGTTCCAGACCCACTACTTCTCAGAAAGAATCTGGTAGCGCCGGGAATCGAACCTGGACCTCTGGATCTGTAGCCAAGAACGCTGACCACTAGACCACAGAGATGGTTGGTCCCCATTGTAAGGATAACAAAACTTTGAGAGTGAAGCTGGAAGCTGTCTCAGCATCTGAACCACCCTACATCACATATGTGCAAGATTCATTGGAATGGCATGATGTGATGTCATCAGCAGCTCCTAAGAAGAATAGAGTGAAGATATACAAAGATGCTTTGTCAGCTGGCTCTCTCTCTCTGCCCTGGAATTTGCAACTTTCTGCTGATTTTATGATCAACAGGAATGTAATGAGTCAAGTATCCTTGAAGAATGGAGATAACGTTGCTGTGACTGCTGATAATGGCTTCACTACCATCAAGAGGACAAAGACAAAGGAAGGAACTTTAGCATTTAATCACAGTCTCTGCCCTTTATCTAGATATGTTTCAACCACAAATGCAGTATATAAATCTGTATTTCAGCATCCTGTTTGCAAATCTTTAATTAAATGTCTATGTATCCCCAGTCCGCGAACAATGCAACAATTTGTAAGTTTTGAGGTTTTCACGGCGATGACAGTGAAGAAAGTCGTCTTCTGGGTTTAGGCCAAAACGAAGAATACACGGTGCCTAAACCCAGAAGACGACTTTCTTCAATGCAACAATTGTTTATTCACCATTTAACACTTAACACAACATGTTTTGGCCATTAATGGCCATCCTCAGGTGTCTCAGTGTGTGCAAACTGCTACACTGCTCTGTTGTGAGCTAAGACCGTGTGTTGCAGTCCACTTAAAGTGGCCAGGGCGTTAAGCTAACCACTCCCCTCCAACTAGTGCTGAAGTCAAGAAAACATGGGTCTCTACATCAACTCCCCTATATGCCTTCATGGTGTAGTGCTTACTTAGTTAAGTACAGGAGCAGCTTTACCTTTTTTTTTCCTTTATACAAGGATACTAGGTCATTATTATCATAATATTACCTGTGATCTCCAAAAGCATGAGTATCAAGTTATAAATTATGTTTGCAGTATATAATTTAACTTCTTGATAGTAATGAATTGATATACCACCATTATATCAAGCTTATACTCTTGTATGAATGTGGCTGGCATTAGTTCTGAAGTATGCATATAGCATGCTCCATGATAGTGATATGCTCAGGTCTATAGTAAAGTAAATTTATAAACTATATATGTGAAGTTAATTATTTTAGATGCATAATATTTTAAACAAATTACACATACACACTTGGACAGTTAAACATATGTATTGCAGGTTATCATGCACCCTTGGATTTATTTATGGAGCTGAATCATTTGACTACAGAGAGGCACTTGCCAACAGAACAAACTGTTAACATATGTATCGGCAAAGAATGGTATCGTTTCCCGTCAAGTTTCTTTCTGCCTGATAATAGGTGAGTCACAAATTTATATTCTACAGACCCTTAAACTTTTGACTTTATTAGAAGTGAGTTGTACAGTATTGTCGCTGAAAACAGTATGAATTCATTGCATATAAAATATGTCCTGCAATATATGTAATGTCCTGTTAATGAAATTTGCACAGTGGAAGAAATGCCATAAACATATAAATATTGAGGTCATGTACTGACATTCCAGAGGTTTAATGGATGAATGTGTAAGCAGAGTAATCATATAAGCAGTTATATCATATTCAGGCAAAGTGCTGCTTGCTTCTTGTTATTGCTTGTTTGGCTTACCCTACAACTTCAAAGTGGAGGCAGTACATTACCTTGAATTGATGGTGAATTTCTACTGAACCACATGGCATAATTTCCCTGATGATAGTACTCTTAATAGTTACCACTGTGAAAACCTCAAATTGAGTGTGTTAACTTCAGATTGTATCTCTTGTTTCTCTCTGTCTCTCTCTTTTGCACTCATGTCTGCGTGCACGTGCACAGACACTATATTGTACATTATTGTATGTTAATAACTTAGAAATTAGACTCAGTGTCCAGAAGGAAACTGTCATATATCATAAGATCTGGCAAGATGTGAAGATTGTAAATAGATGCTGTAAAGAAATAGGAAAATGCTCATATGCTTTTGAGGTCTACATCCAGGTATGACAATTTACAGAGATGAATTTTTGAGCATTTATATGGGAGAATGTTAACCATCTCTTAGTTTTTTACTCTCCCACTTAGACACATTTCTAGCCACCAGCTTCCACAGCAAGATGACAAGAGTAGCAAGTGTATATGCAGGAATGACCCAATATTTATTACAGTGAAATGATTGTATTTCATGTTTATATAAAAAGAGAATTTAACATTGCAATGAAACATATAATTTTAATTAACAAAATGAACAAAACCTTACCTCTTCTGCTAACTTTACGATCATGAAATTGTCATTTCATTTATTACCATGTATTGGACATGCTGACACTTTAAATTGGTGTTTCATATTGACACTCTATGATTACAAGGTTTTGGTGTGATGAAATTTTGCCATGGAAATTGACCTCTAAGTTTCATCTTGCCCAGGCTAGAAGTGCCTGTATACTTTTCCAGTGTTTCTAATAGGTTTAATGGAAACAGTTATCATCATGTTGCAAACATGCCATATAGTCTGGTAGAACTGACTCAGGATAGGGACCAGTGGAGGGCTCTTGTGAACACGGTAATGAATCTTGGGGTTCCATAAAATGCTGGGAAATTCTTGAGTAGCTGCAGGTTTGGCTTCTCCTCAAGAAGGGCTCAGCTGCATAAGTAATTAAGAAGTTTACTGACATTTTGGTAGGAACATGCTGCCACCATCTTCTGTGTCAAAGATGACCAAACTACACAATGTAACATACCTTCATGGTTATATTATGTTTCAGGTGGCAGTTGCAATTTCTGAAATCTGAGTTTCGTGGGCAGTTACCACAACCATACAGCTCTCTGCCAAATGCAACATCAATTATACCTCCATATATGAACAATGAAAACAGGGAAGAGACCAGTAGATACGTGAGTTTGATGTGTATTTTAATAGCTGCAGACCACCAGGGCTGTCTTCTTTTTGTATTAGCCACAAAAGAAGCAAAGCCTTTCCCATGACTAAGGACACTTCTGGCAGATGTTTTAGTGTTTGCAAATGGGGCTGATGGCTGGATTTCATTGCACAGTTTATCAATATTGCATACTTAATTTTACTGACGTGTATTTAATTTTGGAGTTGCGTCTGATGAAATATTTTGTTGCAAAGTGAAACAAAATCAGAATGTTTCACTTTATCATCTGACATTTTAAAATTTGTGTAACTTCTTTATTATTAAATGCAGTTGTGTGAAGCTTTTACAGATCATTCTACACATGTTGGAAATTTGCTTATTGCTGTTACCATTGCTGAACTATGTAACAAGATTGAATCGTTGTATATGATGGATCAGAAAATGTTTATTATGAAAAGCTTTTACTCTTCTGGTGGTTCTTCTGTTGCTATGGAGAGAGAGTACTGTCAAGAGTTTTCTCTTTGTGTTTCACCATTGAGCGACACTGTCTGCCAGATGTTAAACAGTCTGAAGAAACAGGAAGTGTGTGTGATAAATGTGCAAGGAGACGTACAGCATCAGTTTGGATGGAAGAAGTCAGTCCATCTCAGAAAGCAATAACAAGAAGTCCAAGAAAAAGTTTGCAACATATAGCACAATAGATTGGGTCTCAACCACCACTGCATGGACAGTCTGTCATGAGCGCTTCTTGTTGCTTCCATACACAATACAGCCAAGTCAGCCATTGTCATAAGGTGGAATTGTGAGTTGTTATGCTTTTGTGAGGGAGAACAGAGTGCCACTGAAGAACAATGCAGCTGTGTTGAATGTTGCATGGCTCTCTGATGAAGCCCACTTCCACTTTGATTGTTACGTTAACAAGCAAAATATTTGATTTGGGGCCTCGGAGAATCTAAGACCTGCTGTTGCTAACCCACTGCATCCAGAGAGAGTTAAATTATTGTTGGAATATTTGGACCCATGATCATCTACAGTACAATCTCTTCTGATGTGTATTTCAGTCTGCAGAATGATGATTTTTTCCCTTTCCTGAAGGGATATGTCATTCTGGTGAATTCACTCTGGTTTCAGCAGGATTGGTACCGGACCTCATACCAGCAGTGCTATACTTTGCTTTCGTTATGTTGTTTTAAGGGAGAAAGTGCTGTAAACACACTTAAACCCTTGTGATTATTTTCTGTGGGGGTACTTGAAGGATAGGGTGCTTCAGAAAAGTCTGCACACCATTCCAGAACCAAAAACTTCCATCCAAACAGAGATTAAAGTCATTTCTACAGATACTCTAATCAAGGGTCTGAACAATTTTGTTCTTCATTTACAGAAATTGTATGGTCTTTGGGAACATTATATGGAACATGTTTCATTGTAACAAACAAATTTACCATGTGTGTAGAATAATCTTTAAAAGTTTCACTAAGTTCTATTCCATAACAAAGAAGTTACACAAATTTTAAAGTGTCAATGATGATGAAATATCCCATACATTATCGAAATGAAATAGTATGAATACTTTTACTGGTAATATAGAGTATGTTCTTTAAACCATGAAAGGGTCCTGGAAGCTTAAAATGGAATGTTAATTCACCTCCTAAAAATACAGTAGGCTATGCAGTTCAGGAAATGCTATCCCTGTCCTACTGTGCTGGAACTTTTGATACCTGTATTAAAAAAAAAAAAAAAGCACAAGTCATTATATGGATTGACATGTTACGTCGAACCGGGAATCTTGGTAGCAGATTGTTTATTTTTCACATGACTTTTTTCCTTTAGAATCCTTTATAATTCATTATTCAGCTATCATCCTATGACCAGATGATATATAATTTCAGTACTGAAAGGATCATTAAATGAACCATGGACAAAACTGTCCCCCTAGAGAGTATATGGTATAAGGTAAAATTTTGAAGGGGGGTCTCACTTGTCTTTGCGTGACTGTAATGTTATGATAGAATGAGGAAACATGAGCATACTTAGAATTTTTTAAAATTATTTTAGTGAAATGTACACAAAATTAAAAAATAATATATTCAGTAATTATTTTCAGTCTGATCAAAACAGAGAAATATTAAAACTCCTCTTGGTCCACAGATTTTCAAGAATTACAGGTGCAGTTTCTTTATTTGGGACCTTGAATAAAACAAAAAATGAGTAAGGAAGTTTGCTGTAAGTTACCAAATTAACCAGAAAAGAAGAAGGAATTAGCTGTTCCCCCCCCCACCTGCATAATTTTTCATAAGGCTAGGGTATATGTTATCTGTTCAAAAAATCAGAGGATGTGTCCTACAAGTTTGACCAGAGCAGAGGCTGTATGGCATATACAACCACCCTCCACTACAGTACTGTTCATAAGTGATTCTTAATGAAGCTTTATGTAGCAGATGAGAATGTAACTGTACTTACTGACCAAATATCACCATTTTGAAGATGTTGTATAACATTGTCATCATTGAGCTGCAGAAGGAGTACAGCAACTTTATATGAGTCTCAGAGTTATCATACCCAAAGATAAATGTAGAGCCTCTAGCACTGACATATTTATCATAATTGTTTTAAGTGGTATGATGCTTGGAAAAATATATTTATTGTACCTGACTATGCTGCATGCTGTAGTTCAGTCATAATTTGTGTTCATGGTGGGATAAATTTGAAGTTGTTATTTATTTTGAAACATATTTGAGCATAAAATTTGGATCACTCAGAAATTCTTATCAGGAACACAGTTATTTCAGTGCACTTACTATATTTACTTGTTTATTGGTTGTCCCCTTTCTAGCACTTTGAGACAATTGCATTGTTTTTCTCCTGTATAATATTGTCACATACTGTAATGAATGACTGTAGACAGGGTTTGGATTGGTGACTCGATTTATTGAACACTTGAACCCATTACTTGTAAAGAGATACTGGGTTTTCAGACTTTATCCATTGTCCAGATTCTGAATAACTAAGGAAAAAAAACACAATGTTTCAGAAACTGGATCTGTTTCCATCCTCAGGTGAGGGAAGACACATCCAGATGATGGATAAAGTCCAAAAACCCAGTATCACTGTGTGTTATACACCATTGTCAGAACCCTATATTATCTACTTGTACAATCGATATGGACCCGGTATATATCATTCCTTTAGAAAATTAGAATGGCTGAAAATTCAGTTAGCTAAAACCCTCAATCATATAACTTTCCTCAGGAGATGAAAATCTCAAGACATCATCCCCAAAGCCTTCTCTGTAAAGACTCCCTTCAATAAAAATAGGTGTCTTCCCTCACCTGAGGATGGAAACAGATCCAGTTTCCAAAACGTTCTGTTTTTATTTAGGTATTTAGAATCCGGACGATGGATAAAGTCCAAAAACCCAGTATTTCTGTGTGTTATACCCCATCGTCAGAACCCTATAGTATCTACATTACTTGTAACTACAAGTAATTATAATGCTGTCACTAATCTACACACTGTTGCATGCAGACTAGTGTTCTCTGTCTGTTACAGTTTCCATTACTCGTTCCCTGGTAATGGCTTGTAACAGCGGAGATTCTTCAGCTTCTTTGCTCACTTTGATGCTCGCTGGCTAATACTCCGCGACTCCGAACTCTTGCTCAAATTGACTAACTCCCAGGCTGGCAGCCATCTCACACGAACCTCCTCCTCTTCTCTTCACAGACTGACTTACAGCTGACTACAGCCTGGCTGGTGTCCTTGTTATATAACTCTTTGGCATGGGCCATGTAGAAAACACTGTTTCCAACAGTTCCTCTATTGTTGTGTGTGAACTCATTGCCATAGGAACCCATTTGTTTCACAGTTGCTACCTAGTAACGGGTCTGCACACTACGATATTCATGAGTGAATGAATGAGTGGTGACCAGTCCTTGCACCATGACCATCAGTGGTCTGTTGTGGTCCCTCTCTGTTCAGCCCCACAGCAACCCTTCAGACGAACTGTGGTATCTTGTTTAAAGTTGTAATATTAATGTGGTCATATTAGAATTACATTTACTAGTCATGGAGTTTTAAAACATTTACTGCTATTTCATCTCCACACAAACTGGTATATAGGAACACTATTTATTGATTTTCTCAAAACTTGATATCTGTTCCTCTTCTTTGTGCTTCTACCAAGCTATGTCATATTGTCAGCACAACTTCCATACAAAATGTTTATATAATGCTGACACAGCCATACAGCATTGCCATGATGATAATTTTTACTTTTCATTATTGTGTTCGGATGATGGTTATTATTATTTTTGAACTTCAGGATGAAGAGTTCCATTATTTTTTTAAAGCACAATAGACCAGTCATGGTGCAAGGGCCAAGAAGGCCCACCCCTTATACATTCATTCATTATTTTTTCCTCCTTTGCAGTCAGTTAATGAGAACATGCAATAAAGAAGATAAGCATATGGTTGGTACTTGAACAAATGAAGCATATTGTTTTAGGACACTTGAGTTGCCTTCCCTGGCTACTAGTTGCACTACAGAGGTGGGTGGTTGGTCCATCTGTTGGGATTGTGAAGGGGAAGGAGTAGTACAATGTGACTGACCAGCTCCATGGAGTAAAACCAGCTGAAGTTTCATTCCCACATTCACAGGATCTTCCAAGTACCTGTGTATTATCTCATAACAGGCTGGAGGACAACTCCTTGTTGACTGTCTGCATCTGGTTATACAATATATTTTCAGCTGCCCTTCATATCCAGAGGGCTTCTTCATTCACAACCTGAGAACCTGCAAGGGACGCATGTAACATGGAGAACGCAATGTAAACAGTGCAGAATTAAGAAAGTAATATCAGTGATTCCAATAGCCATAAAAATGTTCTGTTCATAATTATGTAAACCTTGTTTTTAGTACAGTATTGGATCTATCCATTGGTTCTCTTGGTAGGAGAGTGGAAATGTAAGGCAGAATGCACCATAAAAATTGATGGATATTGTGTGTAGGCAAAGGGGAGACAGTTATGCGATACAAAAATAATCTTGTATTTCCTTCCTATAAATTATACAAGGAAATTAATTTGGTAAAATTGTGATCAATCTACTGAAACTAAAGTATCTTTTATTTCTGTAGTTCGATATAGAGCGCTGCCATTTCCTAGTGGACCTGGATTTAGGTGTAACTACTGATTTTGAGCCCAACTATGCCCAACAGACTGACCAATGGACCATAATTAAATCAATTCCATTCCTAGATGCAGCAAGGTGAGTTTGTATCCAATTCAGTTCAACATAACAGTGAAAGTTCTCCATTTTGGAGAATGGGATTATATTAACCTTCAAATGACATTGGTTTTAAAATATTGTGTTGTGTTCATGTATTCCCTGTAAGTCCATGATTTATTTAATCCGTCTTGCAGTGCATACACTCATTTATCTCCTTCTCTCCCTCGCACTACATGTTTCGGCATAATAATGCCGACATACCCAGGAAGCCCAACAGTATAACACACGCAGTCGCAGGAGCATGACACAACAAAAGCACAACACACAAGATAGTGAAGGAGTGCTCCAACAAAGGAGAATGGGCGTGACTGACGTAGTGAGGGGCGACGTAGCGATGTGGTATCCTGAACAATTTTAATATTTTTAACGTTTGACAATGTATATGATAGATACATATTTTAGTTATTTTAATGTGTGAACATGGCATGCAATGAACTGGTTTGACGTGGATAAGTAAGCACCTGAAGATGGCATTATTATGCCGAAACATGTAGTGCGAGGGAGAGAAGGAGATAAATGAGTGTATGCACTGCAAGACGGATTAAATAAATCATGGACTTAAATCAGTGCAACAAGACGCTAAAATATAACATTATTCCCTGTAATGCTAATTTTACATGACTTTATTTAAATTTTTATTTACATTCATATGATAGTTTATTTATTATCTGAGAGCCTTCTGCACATAACTTAGCTGGTCCAGTGGAAGAGTCACAGGTTCTTTGCATCAACTCTTTCCACATGTATTCAGACCTGCAGCACAGTTAACAAGCCCATAGCCAACAGATCACAGATAGAACCCACCCAGATCACAGTAGATGCCAGAAATGGTCCCTCTTGTTACACTTCCATTCCTTACATCTCTGTAAAATGTTCACATTCATTTGCTGAAGTTACTTTCTAGAAAAAACAGCAGACTTTAAACTGGAAACCAGTGAGTTTAAACCCCAGTCTCCTGTGCAAGGTGTGTAAGAGGTTATCTAGGGGAATGTTCAAGCCTAACACTGGTTTCTTTGCATTTGTTATCATTGTGCACTGTTTACTTTAAAAATTAATATAAAATCTCCTAATTAATTTTATGAACTAAAATTTTTGGAGAACGTTTACCAGTGCTCTTAGAAGAGCTTGAGAATGTGATATTTCTGGAAACATTCCCCTTTGTGAAGTGGCATTACACACTTGCAAATGTAGACAGTCATAGTCCTTTTTTGTGAACTGCACAAACACGGCATTGCCTAGAAGGATGCTTCTCCTTGGAGTGTTCACTCTTCACAATTTTCACGAGGTAATGTTTCCGCATATCACCCGAGAGTCGCCCAGGGGTGTCCACATGAGGCCTGTGTGGGGTAGGAGTTGATGGGTTAGGTCACACTAAGTCTGTCTGACTCTGGTTCTGCTGCCACCCTCTGGTCTGTAGCCCAAGCCTTTGCCACATTCATCAGAAATGCTTTGTATTTCAATTTTGAATCAGGGTTTAGATTTTTGTAAACCAAAAATGAATTGAAAATGGAACAATTTATAAGCCACAAGGCAACTTTCACTTTATTATCTGTGGCCACAATTCTTTGTTGACCCCTGTCACTTCCACTCTGTGAGTCACTCCTCCACAAGGCAGGTCAGATAGCTCATCGGAAAACAAGTCAGAGAGATCGCTTGCCTTCAACCACTTTTGTCCTTGAAACATATTCCCCTCTACTAACTTCCTGCCTGGTACATAAACAGCTGGAAGGGGCAAAGTTTATTTTCTTTTGGAGTAGCGACCCTAGCCAGCCAGGTCAAGTTACTGAATACCTAGCATACATTCCGAAGATTTATTACACAGTATTCATTGCAGTTGTGTAGTGTGTTACAACCTAACATGTCCAAAAATCATGATATCATGCGACCGGTCCGCCATGTTTAAAAGCGAAAAGCATGATATCATGCATCCGGTCCGCAAAGTGTTAAATGGCATTTTGATACATGAAGCAATGCAGCTGGCTTGGGATTATAGTCAACAGGCGCATAATGCATAAGCTGACTTGACAGTAACTGGTCAGAGATTTACTAGGGTGACCTTGAAGAGCAACTGTAATGTATATAGGCTACAGGGCTGTAGACTATGGCACTAGTCGAATTCACATGGTAAAGTTGACATGAGTAGTGTGTGTCTGTCCTCCTGGACCGGTTGAACAATTTGCAGCAGGCCTTCAAATAATCTCCCTGTGCATGTTTAGATTTCTTCTTCTGCTGTTGCTCTGGTCTCCTCTTCCTCATGTCTGGATAATTCCTTTATTATCTGCCTTTGCAGTTTTGTTGAATCCATTCTAACATTACTACACTGTCCCACATATACGCATGTGAGGGGACATACTTATGGCCATTTTTTGTGTAAGGTTGATTCTTTCAAAGAGGTTTTTTACCAGTATTTTGTGTGGGTTTCATGTTCCATCTTCACTACATATGCAGTTCTGTGTACCTTCCATGATTGAAATGTAAATAATGAAGCTTCTCATTATGGGATTTCCTCCATTGTCTGTGTAATTGATCACACTACAAACTATATGTATATAAAGTAAGATTTTAAGACTTTTTTGGCTCATAAGAAATAGTCATGGCATGGCATGAGAGTCATGATTATGAGATTTTCTCAGATATTCACTTTCATATCATTAAAGGAACTTACAGATTGAACCTGTCATTGTACAGAAGAAAATGGAAACTTTGTATTGACAATAAGCGGTACCAGGATACACAACAGACTTGGGACATAAAGTGTATTTTATGGTGTGTAAATCTGACAAATGTTTAAATTGTATTTTAGCAATTAAAATCACATGGATGCCTATCACATTTATAATATGTAAAACTGGCTTATATTCAAATTATGTGTAAACAATTAAAAATATCACTTTGAGACCAATTTAGTACAGTGTCTGTGCAACTTTGTCACTATTTCAGGTCTCACAGATTTTTCCGAGCTTTCTACATTCCAGGTGTTTCAAGCAAGTTTTGCACCTATGCTCCATATAATCTTCTCCAATCAACCAGATTTAAGTGGGGGAAGAAGGAAGTCCCTTTACCAACAAGATAGGTGAGGTATGTTCATTAGCATATATTCCTGTTGCTTGAAACTGTGTGGATATATGGAGGCAGTGACTGTTTCAGATGCTCTTCATTATTAGCTGCATTACTGTATAAAACTCTGTGGTTTTAGTCTGCAAGTGAACTATACCAACCGACTAAGTGACTGCCGCTTGTCAGTGAAGCTAGTGCCAACTTTAGCAGATAGAGGGTGTCATGTCAGCAGTGCAACGAATCCCCATGGCCATTAATTTCGGTTTTCTAGACTGGAGCCGCTATTTCTTTGAAATAGCTCCTCAGTTATCTTCATGAAGCTGAGTGGACCCTGTTCCATACCCACTCAGAAAATCTGGTAGCACTGGGAATAGAACCTGGACCTCTGGATATGTAGCCAGGAACTCTGACCAATAGACTACAGAGTTGGTCCCTCATTACTTTATATTGTCAGTAATTATAAAAGACATGTTATCTCCAGTAATGTGAGGTAAGGTAAGGTATGAATGTAAATGCCACCTTCATCAGGTGAAGCTCTGATGAATAAGCAATGTCAGTTTTATTTGAATGTCATTGAAGGTTGGAGTGTTTTCATATGGATTCTGTGTTTGCATTATAATCATCTAATCTGTATAAATTAAGATTTCGTCACTGACATATGATCACTGCCATTACCATAGAGTGGGGTAACAATTATAGAAAATCTTGTTGCCTGCTTCTGGCTGGATACTTACTTAGTGTAATTTTTGCCACTGAAGATAGAGACAGTAGATTCCTTTGAGGTTTCAGTGAACTTCTGCTGGACTACACAGTGTTACATCTAGGAAGAGTGTACTTTTCAGAATCTTTCTGTCCTTTCTTTAAGGTCTACTTAACCTTATCCTTCAGGTTAGTACATTAATTTTTTTGGGGGACAGAATCATGTGAAATGAATTAAAATCTTTGTTCTTTGTAGGATCAGAAGTAATGCTAATCAGATTTTAATTTTGCATCCAGAATAAATTATGCATGCAGATACTAAAGAAGAAAGAAGAAATTGTGTGCATGTTGGAGGAGAGGAGAGGATATTGCTAAGTGCTCGTCTACATGTTTGAGGCTAATTTTGTTTTTTCATGTTATCTTTGGTACATGTGATACAGAGTTTATTTCCGGAAACAGTGTATAGCCAGATCTATGAAATATCTTAATATTTTCCATTGTTTCAGGTCTTATTTAATTTCACTTACATGAGAAACAAGAATGATGCAAAAAAAAAATTGAGTGGTAAATTTGGAATATTGGAAAAAAATAGATTTAACAATCTGTTGTGAACAGTGTTTGTGGTTTTTTGTCAGCCTGCCTCACATTTGTTATAATAAGCATTCAATCAATGAAATTGTGTTGCTCATCAGCATATATGTTTTACACAAAGACCACGTCACAGTGGTTGTGAACAAATTCGGTACCAGAATTTTATTTGTGTGAACTAAAGTTATTTTCTGCAGCTGTCACAGAATTCATTATTCATTTTCTGCAGGATTTGTAAAGCACAATGAGCCAGGTGATTCATTGAGTATGTGTCCATCTTGTGTTGGATATGTGAAAATTTAGTTCAGGTTCTAATAAGCATTCTGCTGCATTGATTACTTAATTTATTTTTATATGTACTTCATCCTTATACAGGATGTGGCAAAGGAACCTGATGATTTTAAAAATACATTATCTTGACAACCCCTGAGGATGAGATGATGATGATAATTTATTTATTTTGAGACAATGGAAGCAGTATAAATAAATAACATTGTCAGTTCAATTTATCAGTTTAACCACAGTAATAATTATAGAGAAAATCACAAAGAATGAGACAGGGTAATGTCCCTTTTTATCACAAGAAGGTTGAACACAAAAACTCTCAGGCAGCGTCAGACTCTCACCGCTATCACTAATTCACAGTGCCCTTCCTTTTTTGTAAGACTGTCAGAAAAAAAAAATAAATAAATAAAATAAGAATGGAAAAGAGCGCCCTCTACACAATATGGAGATATAAGGTGCCAACATTCAAACTATAACAAAATTAATACAAAAGTGATTTTTGATTGTTATTAATACTATAACACCCCCCTTCAATCAAAATATAGAACTTTGATGAACAATTTCTAAACATTTAAAAATCAAAAGAAATTATTCACAAAGTTTAAATCTAATAACAAACCAAAATTTTACTGTGAAACAAACATTCTTCCCCTGAGTGTTTCAAGCTTAATTTTACCCAAAGGTTTTGTAAGAATATCTGCTAACTGATTGGCAGTGTTTATGTAGATTATTTTAACAAATCCATCCTGTACCTTTCTTGGACAAAATGGTATTTGATGTCTATGTGTTTCAATCTTTTAGGTTGTTCACAGGATCTGCTTATTTTTATTGCAGAC
>NW_019725008.1:2645-33872 GCF_002891405.2 Cryptotermes secundus | reverse complement strand
ACTAAAGTGCCATCTTCAGGTGCTTTTCTATGTACGTCGAACTACTTCATTGCATGCCCTGTTGTCTTTATACTAAAATGACTGAAATATATATTTGTCATATATATTGCTAAATTTTAAATATTAAGACTGTTCAGGATTTGTCATCCTTATGTCGTATCTCAATATGCGAGTCACATCTATCTTCTTCTATCGGAGTATTCTTCCTACTTTCATGTGTGTGTTGTGCTTTGTGTTGTGTCTTGCTCCTGTGACTGCGTGTGTTATACTATACTATATATACTATATACTATAGTTATACTATAACTATGCAATTTTTTTAAAAACCTTAAAATTCTTTATTTGTTTTAATTCAGAGGTTAAATTGTGTATTTTAATTCCCATGTTGATTACACCTTTTTTTACAATGAACAGTGCTGCATAATTGGACATACACGCATGTCATTTGCAGGCTTAACTGATGCCATTGCAGTAACCATGGAGCAGCAGAGCGTGCAACATCATGTGCTTATTGTTGAAACATTTTTCAAAAATGGCTTCTGTGTTGTTAGAAGACAGTGAATATTTTGCAAGCATTTCAATATTGCTCATCACAGAAATGTTCCTAACCACAATACCATACAGTTATGCATAGAAAACTTAAGAACGAGTGCTTCTGCATTATAACAGAAACCACCAGGCAGTGTGTGGACAGTGTGTTCACCATAGAACACTGAGGCTGTAAGGCAGTTATTCATAAGGAGTCCTAGGTGTTCAGCCAGGAGACATTCTATTCCTCTATGAATATCCGGTCACAGCATGAAGAGAAGTTTTTTAATTGCTATTGGGGTGGGACTAAGTCCCTTGTACTACTGCCACTGCCCCAGATGATAGGTGAGGGTGATTGTGGAGCAGTTGGTGGAATGAAGATTGGCAGGGGAACCAAAGTATTCAGAAAAAACCTGCCCCAGCGCCACTTTGTCCACCATAAATCCCACTTGACCAGACCCAGGATCGAACCCGGGCCACTGCGGTGGGAAGCCAGCGACTAACCACTTGGAGAAGTTTACACAAGGATCTGAAGTTCCATCTCTAAAAAATGGTGGTGGTGCAAGAGTTAAGCAACCATGACATGGCAAATTATAGCACAGTAGCTGAGCATTATCCTTATGACAGCCGAAGGCTCTGTCAATAAATAGAATTTTCACTACTGGGCAGAAGAAAGCCCACAGCAGCTTCAGCAGCAACCTCTTCACAGTGCATGTGTGACTCCTATAGCGTAGCAGTCTTCGGAATCCTAGGACCCTGTTTCTTTGAAGCTGTAATGAAATATATGTGGAATAAAATGGCATTCAGTGTGCATTCATTTTATATCAATAAATTAAAAAATAAGACAAAATTTCACTGCTTTATATGCTTTTGGAAATAGGTTCTTTGCCACACTCTGTATTTGCAACTTTTGTTTAATATTCAGATGGTTATGTGATTATTTCACACTGTCAAGTTAAATTCACTTGTTTGCACCTTTAGTACAACATATTTTGGCCACATATGGGTATCTTCACGTACATCTGTATATTGTAAGTTGTTGCACTGTATTGTCTTGTTGAGTGAAGCATCAATTAAAATTAATAATTTAAAATTGAAGTTATATTTTGTTTTTTCTTAGATTGTGTAACAAATATTTGCTCATTTTTAGGTTCAAGCAGCTATTTGTAATTAACAATAGAGTGTCATTGTGTTTAAGTTGTATATAATCCCTATTTAAAGAACATAAATCTTGTCCCAAAAGCAGATCTTAAATGGGAATTACATTGTATATTGATCCTGGGAGTTAAGGTTTGAATTATTATTCAACACATAATATTATGTTAATAAGCAGGACATATGGGATAAACTTTGAATTGAAGAGTACAATTGAAGAGTACAGTACAAGAAAGACACAGTTCCACTTTAACACACTTTTGGAAAATAACAAAAAAAAAAAAAAATGTGTTGGATTGTAGCTTGTCACATGCTTAAGTGTAATGCCATACAGTGCAGTTTCAGAGGAATACAAAAGGACTTGTATCAGACTATACAGTGTTACATTCCAAAATAGTGTACTCAACAAAAAACATCTTTAAAATTTCATATGAAGTTGTCTTTTCTTCATATCAGGCACCACTAACCATTGGTTTTGTGTCATCATATCGCTCATTATAATGTTACTTTTAATTGTTGAGACTCAGAAAAGCTTTGGAGCTCTCATCATAACAGTAAAATATCTTAAATTTGGACAAATTTATACATATTAAATTGTGTAATGTGCAGGTAATAATATATTGCAGCATGTAGAGCTGTTGCTATGCAGCTACTGCAAGATGGGCAGATATTCCAGGGTCATTTCTTGGAAACGGCTCAGTAACCACATTCCTGCAGCAGCAGACACAAACACAACAATGGAAGAGCTGTGTTTCTTATGTGGTCCATGCTGAGATCTTATATAAGCAAGGGACAGAGTTAGAGCTTAGGCATTTCTGTATGGGAGTCTGTGAAGAGAGAACTTCAGCTGGAGGTATAGCCATTGGTGGAGCTGTTACCAGGAAATGTCTAGTAACAGACTGAGAACACTAGACTGTGTGCTCTGGTGAACTGTAAAGTGTGGAAATAGGGATAGTGTTATAGTTATTTGTAGTTATGACATGTTGATGGTCAATAAATCTATTAACCAACTCAAACCCCATCTGTAGTCACACATACTACATGTGACAATAAGAAAATGGAAATATATAAGAAACAAATACTTCACACTCTGTATTTTCATATAAAATAAAATCAGTAGATTCAAATCCAGCAAATTACGAAGTCACATGTTTTTCACCCATACTCTTCACTTTTGCTGCCAGAAGTTTTGGTGTCTTTTTCAAAGAATCTTACAGTATGATAGAAAATAAGTTAATTGGGTGACAGATAACCATTTACCAGCTTTAAGATATCTTTCAGTTTGCATGTGGTAATTTTCAATGGTCTTTTGTACAGTTTTATTTGGAAGAGTAAGCTTGTTACTCCTGGTACATTCCAATTGGAATGCTTCAATGAGGAGACCAATGCACTTGGAGTACAATATACTCCTTTCTTGCAGTCTTTGCTAAATTCATAAACCCGATATTTTATCTGCTTATGTTTCTTAGTAAAAATATTCTTTTAAACACTGTGGAGTCAAGGAATATACCCTGAGTTACATTTATTATATTACATTTTCTTGATGTATTGGCAACCAAGTTTTGCCATTCTGATGGTAAGAATATGCATTCTTATTGCCTTTTCTCAATGGCCAAACTTCAAACAAGTTGGGAAAAACTGTGATCACGATCTTGAAATCTGTGTGACTTTGTCCAGACTCTCCTCTCTTGACTAGTGTGTACAGATACTGTCTCATGATATTGTTACTTTTAGCTATAAATTAGGCTTACTATTTCTTAGGTGTTAAAGAGTTCTGAAACTGCTATGAACAAAAGAAACAGAACTAGCTCTTGATGAATAGAAGTATCCCGATGAATTCTCAATGTAAAGAAGTGTGATAACAAATGCTTACAAAATAAATCCAAATAATTTCTGTCTTCCTATATAGAGAATTAGACAATAAATCAAAATTTGTGCATGCAATCAGTACACCATTATTTTCTTGGCATAGCCAAATTCAGTACCAAGTCCTCTTTAGCATCTTATAGAGTGTCTAGATGAGCTCAGATATTGTCTGGCAAGAAAATGATTCCAATACCCCTAACACTGTACACCATCTTATAAGAACCACATAGAATTTACTGTCCCTTTTGCTAACAGCTTGGTTGTATGGTGATGTAGGCCCCAATAAGAAACATTTCAGCCTAGAATATTTTACATCTAGCCACCAAAAAATATTAACTGAGTACCTGATTGTCTGTTATATCATTACGTGTGGAAAATTGGATGTATTATGGCATGCAGATCTGTTGCAAGGCATTGGCTGGGAAATAAGTAGCCATACAACAGCTGTTGCTGGGTAATAGCCACAGCAGACATGCACGCAACAACAGAAGAACTATTGGAAGTGGCATTTTCTGTGCGGTCCATACCAAGGTTATACGTGTATAACGAGCAGTAGCTATGATTACAAAAGTCTTGAAACAGCAGTGAAATGAGTAGGAGGTTGGTCTGAGATGGCCGCTAGCCTTGGAGCTAGTAAGGCGGGGCAATGAATGGGTTTTGAGATAGGTGCTGGCCAGTAAGGATGTGAACATGGAAGCTGAGAAAACTACAGCACTGAAAGCTGTTACCAGGTGACAACCAGTGAAGATGCAGCAGACTGAGAAGACTTAGTGCATGCTGTAGTGAATTGTAGAGTGTGTGAATTAGTGATAGCCCTATGGTTACTTGTATTTACTATCTGTAAGTGTGCAATAAATCCAATTATCAATTCAAATTCTGGCTATAGTCACACTATCATCACCTGACAGTATTATGTTTTGTTTCCCCTTCTCCTCACTTTAGCACCTTATTGCTCATATGCAACTCTTCAGCAATCACATTTAGTTATAAAATGAACGTTTCATCAAGGTGAAGTTTGAGAAAAGTTTGTGGTACCCCTTGCGTATGTCTGCTTGTCAGTGTTCACATCACAGTTTATATGGTAATGGGCTCTTCCCTTGGGGTAAAGTGGCCGGGACGTAAACGTGACCACTCACCTCCAACTAGTGCTGAGGTCCAGAATACATGGATCTATACAACCACTCCCCCATACATCTTCATGGCATAGTGCCTAACTAGTTAATCACAGGGACAACTTTAGCCTATATATTTTTAAATTTTAACATTAATTTATTGTCTAAAGTTATCCTTGCTAAAGGAATCTGAGTGTCAGTTTGTTTAGACTGAATGTGCTAAGGGATTTGGTGTTGACAGGCATACCTTCTGACATGTCTGCTGGAAATTTATAACATGTCATACTGTTACAATGCTCTTTAATTGCTAACAGCAGTTACGTGATACATTAAGTCATAAAAATCTCTTCTAGCATTAATAGAAACTAGAGTTGGTCTATGGAAACAGAAATACATTGATTTTTCATTTCTGGCTTCATTCTTCAGTGTAAGAGTTGCTGTAACAAATAAAAGTAAATTCTGTGTAAGTTTTGAGGTTTTCACGGCGATGACTATGAAGAAAGTCGTCTTCTGGGTTTAGGTGCCGTGTATTCTTCGTTTTGGCCGACGTTTCGGAGGAATGTATTGCCTCCATCTTCAGAGCAGGTGAATGGCTCTCTGCATTCAAAGCCATTCACATGCTCTGAAGATGGAGGCGATATGTTCCTCCGAAACGTCGGCCAAAACGAGGAATACACGGCGCTTAAACCCAGAAGACGACTTTCTTCAAAGGTAAATTCCTTTTCCATAGCAACTAACTACATACAGCATAGTCTTTTTTTATGAAACTTGGAATCNTCCATCCAAACAATATGAACAAGGAAACAGGGTTCAGTCTCAACAGGTCATGGAAGCCACTCATTTCTACCACCAAGAGAAATCTAACAACCCACCCCAGTTCTTCATCATGTCATTGACGTCAGTAGCCTGTCCCCCTGTATCATGTCATTGACGTCAGTAGCCTGTCCCCAACCACCGGTTCTTCTTGTCTACCGCACTTCCTAGTGCTATTGACCTCAAGTTTCCTGGATTCACTGGTCGTTCCTCCCCCTCCTTTAGCACACAACACCATATATGGCCTTAATCGCTGTCCACTGCTCCTATTGGTCCGTTCTCCCTAACCACCCCCCCTGCCTACTTCGTATATAAGCAGCACCTTCCACATCCTATCACCACAGCTACTGCTCTCCGCAGCCATTCAACTGCTCTGAAGATGGAGGCGCTACGTTCCTCCGAAACGTCGGCCGAAACGAAGAATACACGGTGCCTAAACCCAGAAGACGACTTTCTTCATATGTTTAAGCAGTTTAAGAATATTTTTATAATGAGTTCAATCTTCTAGGATATAATACAGTGTAGTCTGCTGAAAGTCAACCAACATTTCAGAGGAATTTTGCCTCACAGCAAGCTCTGCTTGCCACTTGCTTCCATGCTGTTTCTTGTTTGGCTTATTCTTCAGTCTTATAGATGGAGGCAATGTGTTCCTCAAAAATATCTGCTGAATTTCATCAGACTATATAACATTGTATCCCAGAAGACAGAATTCTTCATAATCATTGTTGTGAGAACCTTGAACCCTGCAATATATTTATAGTTCACTTTGAGTTTATTGAAATACCACCTTTAAAAACAAATTGTTTGTGTATTTCCTGCCCGCCCAAGACCAGTGGAAGGCACGCAGAGTTTTACATACATATTATAGTAATAACTGGGTTTGCTGTTGCTTGCAACTTCTATTGTTTTGTTGGTAATTAAAGTTTATTAACCAGGAACAACTTGTTCATTTGATTTAACCTTTGGCCTGATAACTTCATAACACTCCACAGGGTTTAGAGACATATCAGTATCATCAGCAAACAGCACAGGTTTTGAGATTGCATTCATACCAAGTCTTGTGGGTTGTGTACTTATCTCAGTGTCACATGTGTTATCATGTGTAAGTTCTTATCATAACTTTCTATCTCCGAATGTTATATTGCAGCCTGTTGTGCTGCATAGATGACTTTTGAGTTTTATGTTTATGCCATCTAGGTGCAACTTCAGTTGCTATTCACTTGCTGGCTTTCATTACTGACAGTACATGCTTGATCCCCTTTCAGCCTATCTGGCCATCTTTGGGTGTACAGTTTGTTGTGGTTAATGCTGTACATTGTAGAGCTGTTTTTGTTTCTCTTATGCAGTTGCCTCAGATTACTTCTGGTTAATTTGGTTAACTGTTTTAATTTTGGTGCCCTTGAGCTGCACCTATTTGTTTTATTTGTATTATAGTTTGGTTTGGTTTGGTGGCTGTGGCTGTCTTTTGAGTGTTCTTGCTGGGGCAGGATTTTTTTCGTGTGATGGTCTGCCATCTACCTCCACTTTATGAAGTTTATGAAGCCTGCATTCCAATTTAATATGTACCGATATGTACCAAGGCAATTCTATGGATTCTGTGTACAACGGCATATGACTGACACTGTCAAAAACCCCGGTAAGGTCGCAGAATATTTCTACAGTATGAATTTTGCTGTTTGAGGTCTTCTAGTATTTAATGTGTAAGTTTATATGTATTTAATTTGGTTATTGGATAGACTTTCCCATTCGTAGAATCCGCAACTCAACAATTCCTTGTCTAAATCAGGACAGGACAATATCAATTAACGCAGATTAACAACAACAACAATAACAACAACAATAAGAAGAAGAAGAGGAAGAAGAAGAAGAAGTGACCGGCACGGACGCACTCTTGTTTTGTTTGCGGTTTTTTCATCGTATAGAACGTATAGAAGTATTCTGTTCTCTCATTGGTGAATTCAGATGACATATGGAATTGGTAGCAGAAGTGAGTAGTACAAAATGCGTGTAGTAAGGATGATTTGCTGAGTGTAGTAAAAGTGAGATTATATAAGTATATTTATTATTATGTAGGAAGATATATGGTACTATTGTTTCCTTTGTTGGAACTGGCAGAGCGTGTCTTCGTGTTCTTCCCAGCCGTGAAATCGGCGAAGTTATGTCTGTACCTTGTATAATTGATGTGTGCAGAACAGAATGGATACACAGAGTCATCCGAAAAGTATTGAATTACCGGACACTGTGGAGGTTTTTGGTAACTTAAAAAATGCGAAAAGGTTCGCAATTGATATAGGTAAGTTGCCAAAGAATTTTGTACATATAATTGTAACTACTGCACTTTTTTCATAGATAACACAAAGAATAATATATACCAAATAATTTTACAGCCGTGTGCTTGAATCCATCAGAAGTAGATGATTTATTCGTGTTTAGAGCACTGCGATAGTACTAACATGGAGGTTTCACCAAGCAATATGGTTAAGTGTAAATTCATTCGACTCATATTTGGGAGTTGCCCGATTCGAACGTCGGCCGGGGCAGCAACTATAGTGGTCGAGTGTTTTCGTGATTTTACCCAGCCCCTCCCGGAATCGGCCAGGATAGAACCTCAAATTATATTATGACTGCTTCTTACCATATTCTGCCCAGTTTATCATTCAATGATCCTGTAATTCAGTGATACATAGTCCGAGCCACTGTCATTGTCGCTAAATAAACCATGAACAAAAACAGTGATATTTCGTAATGCACGATATATGTAATATATAAAGTTAAGTTGAAGATGTATGGTGATGTGCATCTTAATGTACCAAAATTTGGTTATGTACAGAGTCTTCAATATATGATGCTGCAAATATGTTTGGAAAGTGAGCTGGCCAGGACTAGTGTACTGTAACATCCAGTGGACATAAGGCAGCATGATAACATCATACAATGAAGTCCCTGCCTGTACAGCAGTTGTGTGGTGTGAATGTTTTTGAAGTGCCTATCTGACTTCAACTATCATCATGACGTAACCCTCAAGCAGACAGATACAAGCATAATGCAGTGTGATTAGCAAAGTCTTGCATAGATCATATGTTAATAATGAAAATTGATGGAAGCATTTTTAATGAGGAGGGATTGGAAATGAATCACAAGACTAACCTGATATTCTTTTCTTATGTGTACTTAGGGTGATAACATGAAGTGTTATTATTTTTTATTAAAATGCTTTAAGATTGTGATCATCTAGGATGTGACACTGAGACATGCTGCCTTCATCTTCAGGACAGAACTACCTTGACGATGGAGGCAGCGGGTTCCTCCAAAAGAGTACCAGACTGTATGGCATCACACCCAGAAGACTGTATTCTCTTATGACAACTTGAAATCCGACATCTGACTATAGTGACAACATGTGAGACATTGTGACCGAAAATGTGAATTGAGAATCATGGACAGGTCTAATGTTTTTTTTTTTATGAAGTCTGTTATTAGACACAGAATTCTGCTAAGTATCCTTAACCCATTCCTTGTCATTCAGTTTGGATTCTGCTTTTGGTTACTGGAACTAACACATATGATAGTGCAATTTATGTTACAGCTACCTCCTGCCACACTAGTCACAAGGCAATATTTTAATATCATAAATGTCTAAAAAGAGAAGTAATTTAAGAAAAACTGAACTAACTGTGGATATTACTGTCTTCTGGAATGTGACATCATGTATGTAGTTTGGTAGATCATTCAGAGGAATGTTTTTCAAGTCCGCGTATCATCAGTTCCAGTAGACAGTAATTGTCATAGTCACCATTGTGAGAAACTCAAAATCCCATAACTAACAGAATTAAACCTAACATAACCTGCCCTGTAATAAATGCACTCCTTGAAGAAGCACATTGGTATGAACAGTATCTGCACTGGTAACTTTTATGCAGTGTTGGCATCACTAAGTAATGTCTGAGAAACAGTTATGGTAGGATGTGTTGTATATTGGACAAGTAATAACATAAGGGCCATCCTCACAACAGTTGATTATAAACCAATATTTAAAATGT
The DNA here is from genome assembly GCF_002891405.2 of Cryptotermes secundus. Classification (NCBI taxonomy): domain Eukaryota; kingdom Metazoa; phylum Arthropoda; class Insecta; order Blattodea; family Kalotermitidae; genus Cryptotermes; species Cryptotermes secundus. The sequence goes on along the minus strand of NW_019725008.1, from coordinate 24,358 downwards.
TTTATATTTGGGTTATAACACAAATATTAAAACATTTAACATCAGTTTATAACTAACTGTTGTGTTGACAACCCATGAGTGTACCTTTTTTACATGATACACAACAGGATGCAGAAAATAAAGATAAATAACAACATGTTCTATGCTTAGTTTCACAAGCCATGCTAAAATGTGTAACCCTTTGCTGGGAATTGCCCTTGTTACCGTTTTTCTCATCAATACATTACAGTTTTTCTTGCTGTTGCATGCGTAAATTGTCAGTCCCATCCGCTGTTGTTTGTGTCTTAAAGTTGCATTTTATTTTGGCATCATTTTCACAAAAGGTTTAAGTCAGTGAATAAAGTGTCTGCAGATATCTACTTTTTTTTTAATTTCTTCTTATTCTTTCCCCCCTCCCCAAAGCCTTATGTCTATAGGCCTGATGCATAGAATGCCGGTTCATCAGTTGGTTCAAGAATTAAGCGTATCAGTTTCAATTTTTATACTTGATTCTATGTGTCTCCTCTGTTTTTATTGCTTGTCACTTTAGTCATCTTTCTATCTGAGCCATTCTTTGAATCTTATAATGCTTCCTTATAATGCCAGGTAGAAGGAGGTATTTGGTTTGTATCCATCTTCTTACATGCTCATTAAAGATAAGGAAGTAAAGCTGTCCCTGTGTTTAAATATTTAAGCACAACTCCATGAAGACATGGGAGGTGTGAAGGTATAGCTCCACCTTTCTTGACCCCAACATTAGGTGGAAGTGAGTGGTCATCTTCATGCCCCACATGCATTAGCCCCGGGGAGAGAGTTCATAGTACACATTGTGTAGAAGGCTGGGTGAACCTCAGGGTCTCTCTGGATGCTGTAGAGAAGAGAAGAATTTCTGGCCATTCAGCCTGTTTCCCAATGTACATAATTTTTATTTTATCCCTGTCTTTTCGTAGACACCCCATATTTCAACACCATGTGTCATTGTAGGTTTAAAATACAGGATGGGGCGCAGAAACTTTCTTTTTGTGAAGATGCATTGTGAAGGGAGGGGAGGTCACAGAAAAGTGGGGATAGGCTCGGTGAATGCAGCAGTCATGGAAGTTTCTGTCTAATACCCCTCAGTAGGAAACATGAGTTGGACGAATGAGCAGTGTGCGTTTGCTGTCGAAGCCTATTTTTCAAACAACCATTCCTACGTGGCAGTGCAGCGTGCATTCTGTACTCACTTCAGAATTAAGCCCAGAGGTCCGGTTCCTGACCAGAAATCGTTTGTTTTGTGGGTAGAGAACTTTAAGACAACCGGGAGTGTGGTGAAAATATCAGGACTACAACGGACCGTTACGACGCCAGAAAATGTGGAGGCAGTTCGACAGTCGATTTTGAGATCGCCAAGACACTCCACTCGCAAACATGCAGTCACCCTAGACATATCCAATCGTTCAATGCACCGAATTACTCACAAACATTTTAATTTCCATCCCTATAAGATGGTTGTTGTGCAAGAATTGTCACCATGTGATTTCCAGAACCGGATAATGGCTTGCGAAACGTTATTGGAAACTTTATCCCCTGATGCACTTGTTTTCTTTAGTGATGAGGCACATTTTCACCTATCTGGATATGTCAACAAGCAGATTATGCACTATTGGAGTGGCAACAATCCCAGAGAGCTCCATCAGATTTTAAGAAGCACTCGGTACTGCTCATAATTTTTTTAAGCATCAATAATATTCATCATATGTGGGATTGTATTTCATCTGAGCTACTGCTCAAATTTCATCCCTGTTAATGCTATTATATACTTCTTCAGAGTGTGTCACGTCATTCACAATTTTGTAACTAAGGTGCCAACTCCATGGCACAGTGCTTATTGATAAACTGAGAGTCTCCCAGGTGTTCAGTGAATTCACCACCTTTTATGGAAACTGAAGGTTGAATACCATGTTTGCAAGAGCCTGCCTCTGTACCCTAGCTACATTGAGAGTTCCACATAAATCCTTTTTTATTCTCCTTGGGTTATTTAAGGATGCTTTCCATGTTGAAACTATATAGCCTCAGTAAATCCTGTCTTATAGAAGACCTGTAGAGACTTAGCTTATATTGGAAAAGCTTTGTGTGCAGTCATGTGTATAAACTGTAGTTTTTAACCAGACAAATAACTGGCGCAAAAGCTGTGCCATAGCTCAAGCGGTTAGTCGATAGCTTCCCACCGTGGCAGCCCGGGTTCGATCCCGGGTCTGGTCAAGTTGGATTTGTGGTGGACAAAGTGGCGCTGGGGCGGCATTTCTCCGAGTACTTCAGTTTCCCCAGCCAGTCTTCATTCCACCAAATTCTCCATCATCATAATCACCTGGGGCAGGCTACAATAGGCCAATCAGTGGCCACTGTGCTGAGTGGACCCAGTTGGACTCCACCCCCCACTAAGCGAATTAAAAAAACTGGCGTGAAGGCTGTGGAAAAATTAAAAAAAAAATTAAGCTGGTATATTTTATAATTATAATGTTAAGGCAGTGAATACTGTATTTGGCTTTTGACCATCATAAATAAATATATATACAAATTTATTTTTCAGGTGGGTCTCTCACCAAAATTGCCTATTATTCAACAGTATCTCATCGTCGAGTCATTTATGAAACAGAGAAAGAAGATGGACAGTCTTTGCAGTCTGCTGATGAGGTATATTAATTTTATTACTGTTTTGTATGCTGCCCTATAACACAAATTTCTTGTTGCACAGGCACTAGAATAGCTCAGCCTGTGAAGTGACTGGCTACAGGCTGGATGGCAAGGTATGATTTACAGCAAGGACAGGGATTGTTCTCTTTCTCAACATGTCCACACTGGCTCTGGGACTCACCTAGCTTCATGCCTATTGGTTACTGGGGTCCCATTGTACTGAGGTTGAGGTTTCTAGAGTCGGGAGCTGACCTCTTGACTGCTAACGTCTGATGTTAGGAATGTCTCATCCACTTCCCTGTGTGTATTGATATCATGGTGCTTAAGCACTAGGACAGCTTTATCTTTACTTTTACTTCTACAGGTAAATTTCTGACATTGGATGTTTCTGAGTTCCATATCATAGATGACCTTTGTGCTTTTAATTGTTCCTACATATGTACTGAGAGGTATGCGGTAGCATAGTTGGTTAAGGGACTATGCTACAAGCTGGAAGGTTGCAGGATCGAATCCCGATGAGGTGGATTTTTTCAGTTTACCTAATCCTTTCAGCTGCACAATGGCCCTGGGGTCGACTCAGCCTCTAAGAGAAATGAGTGGAAATGAATACCAGGAATATTCTTGGAATGTTCTTGGGGGTAAAGGGTGGCTGGCACGTAAGGCTCACAAACTTACCGCCATCTGTGAGCCGATTGTCTAGAAAATGTGGGAACCTCAACATCTCACAATCCTGTGGGCCTCCATGGCCTGTTACAGGGATATCTTTACTTTACTTATGCTCTGTAAGTGCAACATGGATCAGTGTTCTTACTTGTTTACATTTGGGTGTGGGTGCCATGTTCTTGGTCCACATATTCAGTTTGCTCTGTTATTTTATCATTGTGCTGGAAATGGGATAGGGGAAAATGTATCTGTGACAGAGTGTGACATTAATTGTTATTGGTTATGCCAAAAAACTGTTCAAGAAGGGGAAAAATGTAGTGCCTGAAGAACTGATGATATTTGGAGTCTCTTCACTATGGACATGTGCCTTCTAAATAACGCGTAATTTAAATTATCGCATTTTCTCTTAAAAATCGTATCAGTTTTTCATAACAGTAACTGTACACAATGGTAATTACAGCATTCTCCCATAGAGTTTCCTGTTTTATGCAGAAGCTTATATTTGCAGTTTCTGTATCGTGTAAGCTCAGTCTTCTTAGTTTTGAATAATCCAACAGTACATTAATAATAATCATAAAAATATATACCTTATTATATATTACTGATGCAGGACCATCGTGTGTATGAAGTCTCAGAAGGAGCAAGGCTGCATTTCGTTAAATTTGAAACAAAGTATATTGAAAGTTGTCTGGACTTCGTTCAAGTGAATTTGGTTAACACTCGGGACAAGATGATTGGCAAGAGCATCAAAGCAACAGGTGGTGGAGCATACAAATACACTGAACTTCTTCAACAGAAGCTTGGACTCTCGTAAGCTTAATTTATAATCAGTTGGAATGATATGAGGTAGAATAGATATACCCTTAGTGAACATGTGAAATAATTTTGGAAATGGAATGTGTAGTGTGTAGTTTTATTATTGTCATGCCATCATGTCATAAGTGTTAATTTATGTATATCCACTCTGAAAGTACCCCATTGTATACACAGGGAATAGTGTAGTGAAATTATTTTATAACATAATATTATATAAGGATTTAAAATAAAGTTTTGCTGTAATATTCAATACTTACAAGTTAGCCGGTTTTACTACATCATTCTAAGGCACTTCCAGCTGGATTTAAGAAGAGCCAATGTAGACATGAAGGACAGTTACAGTAGTTAGTACCAAGAAAAATATAAAATCTGTGAAAAGTTTCATAATTTCAAATCCTTGAGAAATTTTTTAGGAAATTGTTGCTCATTTCGCATTCATAAACACCAAGTCAGAAGAAAAATGGTAAATGACTGAAATGTTTGTATTCATCAGCATGTTCAGAACCAGATTTTTTTTTTTGCCTTTTAGTAATAGACACAGGGTATTTAAATGTAAGTTTGAAATAAGTTTATCATTCAAATAAAATGGAAATCAGCCTGAAAAGTAATCAAAATGTTAAATTTTACTGGTTTGTTGTGTGAGATTCCCAAAACATTCTGAATAAGTGGAAGAACCACTTCTCTCAGTTATGGAATGTACATAGAATCAGTGATGTTAGGTAGATGGAAATACATACAGCTGAGCCATTAGCACCTGGTCCTAGCACTTTTGATGTTGAAATTGCTATTGCAAAGTTGAAAAGGTATAAATCACCAAGTAGTGATGAAATTCCAGCAGAACTGATTCAAGCAGGAGGTGAAATACTATGTTTTAAGATCCATATGCAGATTAATTCTATTTTGAATAAGGAAAAATTGCCTGATCAGTGGAAGGAGTCGACTGATTTACCAGTTCACAAGAAGGATGATAAAACTGAGTGTAGTAATTACTGTGGGATATCACTGCTAACAACTTCATACAAAATTTTATCCAATATTCTACTCTCAAGGTTAAGTCCATATATAGATGAAATTATTAGGGATCATCAGTGTGGGTTTCAACATAACAGATCAACTACTGATCAGATATTTTGCATTTATCAGATACTGCAAGAAAAAATAGGAATGCAATGAGGCAGTACATCAGCTATTGGTAAACTTCAAGAATGCCTGTGATTCAGTCAGGAGTGAAGTATTGTACAGTATTCTCATAGAATTTTGGATATCAATGAAACTATTTAGGCTGATTAAAATGGGTTTAAACGAAATATTTAGTAAAGTCCGTGTAAGTAAACATTTGTCTGATAATTTTCCTATCCAGAATGGTCTAAAATATGGTGATGCTTTATTGCCACTGCTTTTCAACTTTGCTTTAGAGTATGCCATTAGAAAGGTCCAGGAAAACCATGTGGGACTGAAATTAAATGGGGCACAGCTGCTGGTCTATGCTGGTGATGTGAATCTACTCGGTGATAATATAGATACAATAAAGAAAAACCCACACACTTTAACTGATGCTAGTAAGGAGGTTGGTCAAGAAGTAAATATATTAAACTAAATATATGTTTCTGTCTTGTCACTGGAATGCAGGGTAAAGTTGTGACTTAAAAATAGCTAACAGACGTTTTTTAAAATGTGGTACAGTTCAGATATTTGGGAACTACTATAATAAATCAAACCTGATTCAGGAGGAAATTAAGAGGAGATTGAATTCAGATAATGCTTGCTACCATTCAGCCCAGAACCTTTTGTCTTCTCATCTGCTGTCCAAAAACATAAAAATTAGAATGTAAAAAGTATAGTTTTGCCCGTGGTTCTGTATGGGTGTGAAACTTGTTCTCTGACATTAAGGGAGTAATATAGATTTAGGGTGTTTTAGAGGGTACTGAGGAGAATATATGGACCGAAGAGAGATTAAGTGACAGAAGGTTGGAGAATGCTTAATGAGGAGATTCGTAACTTGTACTCTTCTCCAAGTATAATTAGAATGATCAAGTCAAGGCGAATGGATTGGCAAGGCATGTAGCACGAATGGGGGAGAAGAAGAATGCATATAGGATATTGGAGGGAAAGCCAGAAAGAATGAGACCACTAGGAAGACCAAGACATAGGTGGCTGGACTGCATGGAAATGGATCTTAAGGGAGATTGATCTGCCTGAGTATAGGGACCAGTGGATGGCTCTTGTGAATACAGTAATGAACCTTTTGGGTTCCATAAAATGCTAGGAAGTTTTTGAGTAGCTGCACAGTTGGCGGCTTCTCAAGAACGGCTCAGCTCCGTGAGTGAGCGAGTTGCATGAAACTTAGGAAAGTGGTTGAGATGAGCAACAGTTTCACATGAGAAGAAAAAATTATCCCCCTGACAAGACTTTGTGAAACGTCACAGATGGCCTTGATGCAGTCTTTGGAAGGCTGATCAAACATGTGATGTTTATTATTGTACTCATGATTATCAGTATGTGATAATTGTATTGTAACTATGTGAAAGTTAGCAGAAAGAGTGGTGACTAATACATTGCATCACAACTAATGATACTGAAATAACAAGACACCAGTGTTTTACTGCAAACAGATGAAGAATAAATGGAAACTTGAAAGTGCAGCTAATAAAACAAATTGGTACAGTCATTACATGGCTCTGAGATGTCCATTTCAAACTTATTAATCTTACTTCTTCAAGCAAAACATATGTCACTAAGGAAGCTTTAAAGTGATGTTTTAGTATGAGAGCTTTGTTTATTTTGTAGGGTGAAAATGTTCTGTGTGAATATAACAAGGAGACTAGGCACAATACATTTTTTTTAATTCTATCCACGGGAATACATCATGTGGTCCTGTGTTAATAAAACTAGTTAATTGCTACAGGATTACTGAGTTTTTGGATTTTGTATATCATGTGATATTCAAAGTAACACATACATCATTTTGGGAATTTGATTTGTTTCTTTCCTCAGGTGCAAGGGTGGGAGGCATTTGCTAATGTTCTTTTGAACACCAGACGCTAGATAAAGCCCAGAGGCTTATTGAACTGAAGGTTACTTCATACAGTGGCAGACAATTTCTCTATACCTTATCTCCTGTACTTTGGTCAAAAATTATCTTTCTGTACATTTGTATGTGTAGTTATATAAAAGAAACAACACTGTTATATGCAGTGAGAGGCAACTATACCCTACTCTGTTGCTGCTCGCAGTCCTGCTTAATGCCCAGTAGATGTATAGTGTGATGTTCATTTTGACAAATCATACATTTCATGTAGATTTAACTTTTGTTTATGTGTGCATGTGTAAGGGGCCTGAAACAGGCATAATTTTGGGAAAATGACGTCTTATTTATACATGACATGCTGCCATTTAATAAATTATAAATATATATCTACTTAGATTTGCCTCTCTAATATGTAAACAGACATGAGTTTCGTTACTAAAAGTTCCAAGATTCCTTGGTATATACTTGTAATACAGTCTTGCAGTGCAACATTTTCGTAGCTTGTTGGTTAGGACACCATTTAGTCCATGTTTTTATGTATATTTAAGACATGCTTTGGCAATGTGTGGCCATCATCAGGTATATGTGATGAATCATGTAGGTACATTGTGTTCAGTATTTTATGGCAAGCAAGATGTGTCATCCTAAAAGTCTGTTTCTTAAAGCCCTAAGTTGGATTCTTGTTAAAATACTGTTACATATTTTAAAATGGTGTGCTGTTACATTCATATATGAGGGCTATTTGGAAAGTAACCTCTGGTGAGCTGTAAACAAAATAAGCAAAGAGAGAAGAATTTTTACTATATGCAAAATGTTTGTACACACTTCTCAGCATGGTCACCACCAGAATTGAGGCACTTGTCCCATCAGGGAATAAGTTTTTGTGTGCCTGTGTCAAACAAATTTGCCACCTGTGAGCTCATCCATGTTTAGATGTTTAGACACCGTCCCTCAGATCTTCATTACTGCTAAAATTCTGTGATCTCAACCAGTTCTTCAGGTAGGTAAACAGGTGGTAGTCACTCAGAGCAAGATCAGGGCTGTCAGGAGGGTGGTCAAGCAACTCCCAGTTGAAATGCTCCAGCAGTGTTCGAGTGCGAGCAGCTGTATGCAGACATGCATTGTTATGGAGGAGATGTACACTGGATGACAGCATTCCATGCCTATGTTCTGAATGGCCCTATGCAGTTTTTTTAATGTTTCATAATACACTTCTGATGTTATTGTGGTCCCTTGTTGCATGAATTTCACCATCAGCAGTCCTTTCCTCTCTCAGAAAACAGCAGCCATCGCAGACAATGTTTGTTTAAACATTCTTGGCTTGTTTGGTGAATGTGTGTGCATCCACTGCTTTGACTGCACTTTGGTTTCAACATACAAATGAAATGAAGGTTTCATCTCCTGTTAACTCGTGCGATGTGACAGAAATTCATCACCATCTTTGTGGTATTGCTCTGAAAATGTCAAAGTCAAAGCCATTTTCTGTGTTTCGTGCGCACCCACGAGCATCTTGGCGAAAAACTTGTGATTTCCTTGCCTAACTGATAATCTCATAGAGAACAGTGGAAATTCACATGAAAATTTTGAAATTATAAAGTGCCATCTTTCACAAATTGTTTGATTGGCATTTTGAACAAGATAATCACTCACTACAGATGGCCAACCACTTCTCTCTTCATCATGAACATTTATTCGCCCATCTTTGAACATTCTACACCATTGTCTTACAGTTCCTTCACTCATTACATAAATGGGGTAGAATTCACAATGGATTTCGGCAGCACTCATGCTTTTAGTGTGCAGAAAGTGGATAACAAGGTGAATTTTGCAGGTGGCTGGATTATCAATCACAGAACACATTATAACTTACTCTGTACAGACAAGAACAAACACTGGGTGACCAGTTGTGTGCTGGTTTACAAGGCAATGACTCACATGATGCTACCTCACATACAAGAGCTCTTCCTTGCTCCTACATTAGTTGCCTAAAATAAATGGAGGTTACCTTCTGAATAGCCCACGTGTTTCTTTTTATTTTTTTTATGTTCAGTCTTTGTTGTTGTGGTTGTGCTGTTTATGTTTTCTTGATGTTTTTGGTTTCATGCACTGTGGTGGCTAGTGTGTGTGGATGCACACACACATACACATCACAGCCATCAAAATTAAGACAACACAATAAGAAAGAAATGTAGGAACACACAACATATGATTTATAAAGCATTTAATTTGTTGGCTGCTGATGTGTGTGCTGTAGCAGTAATTTGAAAATCCAAGAGTTTCTTTTTGTAAGTGATAATAGATATTGCCTGAAGTGTAATGTATACTAGAGTTAAATATTTACATTTACTGGAATGTGGAAGTTTATGTATAGTAGCTAAGTGAAAGTATTCTCAAGTATGTTGCTGGTACAGTTGGTATCTTCATTTCAACAGAGTTGACAAGGAAGATGAGATGAGCTGCCTCATCAAAGGTTGCAATTTCCTGCTGAAGAACATCTCAGATGAAGCATTTATGTACCAACGGCATGGCAATCCTGAGTACAAGTTCCAGACTGCTGATCCAAATATTTTCCCATATTTACTAGTCAACATTGGATCTGGTGTTAGCATAATGAAGGTTGTTTTTACTGGATTAACAGTGATTTTTTTTTGCATGTTATAATAGATTGCTTCACATTATTTTCCATAATAATATCAACATGATAATCCAGGTAAATCTTTTGCTGTGCCATATACAGATATTTCAGATCACAGTGAATTTCTAATTGTTTGCGGACTGCCAGTATACACAAAGTATGCTTGTCACATGAAGGCTGTATCCAAAAAAAGTATTGCATATGAAACAGACTCTTAATGAACCTATTTCAAGATTCTATTTCATATCCAAAAGTGTTCATTTTTCTGTCAGTCATTTTTACAGTACTTCCAGACCATGTGTCTCAATCAGTTGAGTGTTCAGTGAGTCTTGACTTAGAGGTTGGCTACCCTGAGTGAAGCTTTTTGTGGGTTCTCTTAGTAATTACAGTGTGTGTGTGTGTCTGTATGTTTATAAGTACATTTGTGTTTGTTACTCTGTAGGTGGAATCAGAGGGCTCATATGAGAGAATTGGTGGTACAGCAACAGGTGGAGGAACTTTCTGGGGATTGGGCTCATTATTGACAAAAGCCAAGGTATGAAAAGATGTTTGATAGTAATATTGAATGTATTATAATAATTACACTTCCCTCTCAGTTGCTTCTTGAGATTGTTTCAGGTATTCATGTAGGCACTACAGTCCACAGTTCTGTAAATGTTTGTTGTCTTACCAAAACATCTGTAACTACCCATGCTCAAATACTAGGTTTCTGTTGTGTATGTAATTACATAAACTGTAGGCACTACAGTCCACAGTTCTGTAAATGTTTGTTGTCTTACCAAAACATCTGTAACTACCCATGCTCAAATACTAGGTTTCTGTTGTGTATGTAATTACATAAACTGTAGGCACTACAGTCCACAGTTCTGTAAATGTTTGTTGTCTTACCAAAACATGTGTAACTACCGATGCTCAAATACTAGGTTTCTGTTGTGTATGTAATTACATAAACAATCTAATAATAAAGCACAGTTTAGCATATGGGTAAATTTGTTCCCTTTTCTTGTTATATATGCATACATGAATGTGACTAGCCTGTTTTTGAATACATGGTATAGTCTGCTAGCTAAAAATTAAATAATTGCAACATCTGCTAAATCATGGTGGTGGGGCTTGTGTGACTCTGTGACCTGGAGACCTATGCCAGCGGTAGTTTAACTACCAGTAGGGTCACCCATGCTGGGAAGGTCAAAGGGTAGAGTCAAGACTAAGAGAGATACCCTGGTCCTCCAGGTTGGGGGTTGGGCATGAGGCTAACAACCTCATCCTATAAAAAGAATTTTGTTCAGAAACATAACCAGCCTTGGGCCATCATGCCTGGATCCATTCCTATGGCAGCACACATTGGTTGTGGAGACTGGTTGTAGATGAGGCCAGGGCTCACCCGGGGCTGTAGCACCAACTGGTATGTAGGTAACATCTGCGAAATAACAGAGGGAATCTCAGATGATAAAAGTACAACAGTACCACCTTCAGAGGTATGGATTCCAGTAATGTCGTAAATTTCAAATAAGCAAGTGGGTAAAGCTTTCTGCACAGTGCTATTCCATGATGCAGTATTTGTTTGTTGTTCTGAAGCATTTACATTTAAATGTAATTTTCAATTTTTATGCTATTGAATTGTATTATAATTTATTTACAGTTATGGTTATATTTTATGTTTGTACATTGTAATAAACCAGGCAACACTTCATATTTTCTGAATTAAAGAAATTATGTACTTCTGCACTAACTGAATCAATCATTCTTTGAACTGTGTAGCATTTGTTGTACAGTATCATTGTTGTCCCAGTTTGAGTTGTTAGTGATATAATATTTTAGAATCTGTATCAGTGATTGCTGTCAGTTTGGTTTATAAATGGGATTAAGCATCACAGAAGAATATTTTGACATATTTTGTGTGAGGTTAATCAGAACTTAATTATTTATAATACATAATATATAGTTTCATAAGTTCGGTGGAACCAGATGAACAATGACTTTCATGGGTGATGAATATGTTTATTTATTTGTGTTTTTTTAATGATGTTGTTGGCAACTCGGTCTGTTTATTATCGAATGGTAGCATGATTTAGAGAATAATGTATTGGAAAGTTAATGGAAGGAAGCAGTTGTGGTCTAATGTCAGTTACTGTCCTAAAATTTTCCTGGAAGTTACGAAGGAGCATTTGAAAATCCTCAGTCAAGATAGCTGGTTTCCTGGCCAGGGTTTGAACCCAGGCCCTATTGACTGAAGCAGATTGTTTACTCAACAACTATGACGGCTGCTTGTGATGGGTATCTGCACTGTAATATATATCCATATACTGTAGTGTGTAATTTGTGAAATCTTTAGTTGAGCATTGTTGAAACAAAGTAACATAAAACATAGGAGTTAGTGTCACAGTATCTCTCATATTGCTTTCCCCCAACAAGTTCCAGATCATCAGTTTAGTGAATATATGAAATACTGATATGTGTGCTACATCTGAACTCACTCTAGGTTTAAATATTCCAAAATGTACTAACTACTATATTTAGGCCGTGCCATAGCTGAAGCGGTTAGTCGCTGGCTTCCCACTGCGGCGGCCCGGGTTCGATCCCAGATCTGGTCAAGTGCAATTTGTGGTGGACAAAGTGGTGCTGGGGCAGGTTGTCTCCGAGTACTACGGTTTCCCCTGCCAACCTTCATTCCACCAATTGCTTCACAATCACCCTCACCTATCATCTGGGGCTGGTGCAATAGGCCAGAAGTGGCCGCAGTGCAAGGGACTTAGTCCCACCCCACTAGCAATAAAGAAAAAACTACCATGTTTCAGTTAACAGCATGATTATGCAGTTTGAAGGAATCTTATTTTTGTACCTGCAATTAAACATCACATTTTTGCCAGTCACCTGTAATCAGTCATGACATACAGTGCAGGCAAGAGAGAGTTGTACCTTCGGTAATGAAAATACAGGTAATTTGTGTTTGTCACAGGAATTTGATGAGTTATTAGAATTGGCAGAAAAGGGTGACCATCGAAATGTTGATATGTTGGTGCGAGACATATATGGTGGTGACTACAAAATGCTTGGACTGCCTGGTGATCTGATTGCATCTTCATTTGGAAAAGCTATGCATTGTCACAAGGACCGCAATTTCAATGCAGGTGAAGTATTGTGTAGTTGTAGACATCGGGGAGAACCATAGTCCTTTACATAAATGATCTCATACTCATACTCATACTGTCACAAGACTTTTCACTAGGAAAATAAAATCCTTCACAGGACTTCTTATTGATTTAGATAATTTTGCTTTTGTTACCAAGGTGAAAATCTGCAAATGCTGGCAGTACATATTTCTTATGCAGATGTACAGTGGCTCCCTCATGTGATGTTTCTCGATTTAACAACATATCAGCCCTTGTCACAAAGGAGAGATAGTTGGACAGGCACTGATACAGATGAACTCTTCATGGCACAAAGTGAATCTGAGCAAGGGAACAAGTGTTCCCAGGTTTGATGCCTGGTGCGTTATATTCCGTCTCATCCTTCCTGCATATTATTACAACATATCATGTGTGCTCAAAATAATTTCTTTCACCTCTACAAGCAGTTTTCTTTCTGTTGCTGCAGTATTTGCACTACAGTGAAACCCCCATTTCTGGTTTCTTTGGAGAACAGTAGAGCCAAACAAACTGAGGAATATTGGCCATGCCATAGCTCAAGGGATTAGTCACTGTCTTCCCACTGCGGCGGCCTGGTTTCCATCCTGGGTCTGGTCAAGTGAGATTTGTGGTGGACAAAAGGGTGCTGGGGCAGGTTTTCTCCAAGTACTTCGGTTTCCCCTGCCAATCTTCATTCCACCAATTGCTCCACAATCACCCTCACCTATATTAGATCAGTTGCAATATAGTACGGTCAATTCGGTGAGACATGACCTCTGCACAAGAGGAATACAACATTGCATGCTGCCAAATGGCAAACAGGCTGGTCTAGAAGGCTTGTATTTGGGAGGTGCTCAGTCGGTATCTTGACCAGGGTACTGGCTGTGCTGACTGGGGTTTTCTTTTGTTTCTTACATCCTTCCACACAAATGTCAGGAGAATACCTCCATTAGGCCACAATTCTTTCCTTCTAAAACCTTCCTAGTTTATCATCTTACAAATTGACACTGTATAGTTTCAATACTGAAAGCAAGTAACCCATGAACAAAGTAAACCCTGCCTCCTAGTGCCATGACCGTGGCTACTGAACAGCTCAACGTTTTATGTCATTGCCCACCACACAGCCTCTATATGAGTACAGTGTTCAGTAATTTAGGTATCAGTAATTTAAAAATATGTCTTCTAATTTATTACTGTATTTGTAGTATGGACAAAGGATGTCAACCCTTTCGTATCCTCTATTGGAAGATGCAGGTCAACCATTGAAATCTTGTAAGATTTGAGGTTTTCACGCCAGTGACTATTGTCGCGTATTGGGCGTATATCGCGACAAATAACTTCACGCCATATTTTATATAGCGAATTTTATTTCACATTCGCACTTACAATCACCCAAATTACAGATTTACGATTACTGCTATCTGCAGTATCACAAATACTATACTCCAAATGCCACAATACAACTGACTGGTTGCTGGCTAACTCGGAGGTAGCTCGAGGACTAACTCGGAGGTCGCTCCAGGACTAACTCGGAGGTAGCTCCAGGACTGACTGTGAATAGCCTTTGCTGCGCCTCATGTAGCCTCGATCATACAATACAGAAAACGGCCACGTAATAAGCACCCGTGTTGCCTGGCGCTGTGTTGCTAGTAACGCTAGCGATAGTAACCGCTGTTACCACCATCGTCTCTCGCAATCATGTTTACCCATNCTGTATAGTTTCAGTACTGAAAGCAAGTAACCCATGAACAAAGTAAACCCTGCCTCCTAGTGCCATGACCGTGGCTACTGAACAGCTCAACGTTTTATGTCATTGCCCACCACACAGCCTCTATATGAGTACAGTGTTCAGTAATTTAGGTATCAGTAATTTAAAAATATGTCTTCTAATTTATTACTGTATTTGTAGTATGGACAAAGGATGTCAACCCTTTCGTATCCTCTATTGGAAGATGCAGGTCAACCATTGAAATCTTGTAAGATTTGAGGTTTTCACGCCAGTGACTATGAAGAATGCCAGCTTCTTGGAATGTGGTGCCATGTAGATCTTGTGTGAACTGATGTTTCAGAGGAACGTATTGCCTCCATACGGTACAAGATGTCGGTTCACACAAGGTCTATGCAGCGCCACATCCCAGAAGACGGCACTTTTCACTGAAGCCTTGTCCACCAACTCTGCAGATGTACTACTACACTCTAGTTGCATCCAGATTGCTGTATATTTGCTCTTTTGGCCTTTGACACTCCTTCTAATGGTTCATATATAGCAGGCATGTCCCACACATTGATCGCGGGATGATTTTTGGTTGATCTCATAGGCCTATAAGGAAATTATAAGTGAAAATCATGTAAATTCACTTGTAATATAATATGATTATATCCAGATTTTGAAGGGAAAGTATGTATTAAAGTTATCTGTATGTTGCTTTTACAACAAACATAATGCAGCGTGTTATTTTTACCAATGTTTTTTATTAAAGCAAAGTACGACGGTAAGAGAGGGTGGTAGATCACTGGCAGTTTTGACACTAGAAAGTCGATCACAACCTCTTTGAAGTTGGACATGCCTGATATATAGGAACAATAGATGGGAGTTTTGTGTTTATTAAACAGGGTATGTGCCTGTTTTTTGTAGTGTTTGCCCATCGTAATTGATGGGAGTGAGGTTGGAAACAGAAGTATTGGGAAGGTTTAGATTGTAGCACTTCATTCTATGGGTCTGGAAAAAAAATATTTGGCTCAGGCATTTCAGTCTGCATCCAATTTATGCAGGTGTCTTAATTGTATTAACTGTTTTTCAAAATATTAATACCTGTTATGACAAATTTTCTTCATTTTTTTTTTGTATATGTGGCTCATTATATGCCTTGTATCTTTCTTTGCCACGTTTTGGAAGTCATGCTAATTTCTCCCATGTATAGGCTTATGTAAATGTGTACATCAGCAACACAGCTTAGCATTATATTATGCCATATTTATATGTATAAATGTTTTTTCTTAGTTATTGGAATATAATTTCACTTCTAAATAATAAGAAAAGATGACAGTCACCAAGTTTCCCATCCTGGAAAATATCCGTTGAGGAAAATAACTGTAATTTTTAACATCAAATGTATGGCAGAATTTTTTATGTTTTCTAGGACTGCAATATCACATAAATTGGAGTATACTGATGTTGCTCGTAGATTCTTGTTCTTCCAGGACTTGCTGTCAATAGGAAGATGTTATTCCTTGCTTGTGAATATCCAATATTTTCTTTACTTCGCAGATACTCAGTTCTCAGAAGCAGATCTGGCTCGCAGTTTGTTGTTCACCATTAGCAACGATATAGGCCAAGTGGCTAGTCTTTATGCTATGATGCATAAGCTGAATAAGGTAATCCAATGTGCTAGTAACCACAGTTTATTACACGAAAATGAAGACAGACACAATTAATATTATTTTGGATGTATGAACTTAAACTAATTTTTTGGGGGGGAGGGAGTTGGATCTGGTGCATATTTGAAATGAATATACAAGTTTGTGTGTAGGTCTTCAAGAGCCGTAGTGGTTTGATGTGGCCCATATTTCTGTAGTGTTTTGGAAAAGATGTTTGAGTCACTAAATGCCACTTTTCAGGTGGAGAAGATGAAAACATCTTTAGATGTTTATGCAGTAATATATTTAACTCTGTATTTTGTTATGTAGCTGAATTGAAAGTGTTGTGTTCACTTGTTATGTTGCTTAAATCATGGACACATTTCAAGGGAATCAATTTTGAAATAATGGTACAGGATGATTTAAAGCAGACATATTTCATATTTAGTGCTTTGCGACAACTAAATGCAGGCAAAGCCTAGAAAGAAAAGAGACAAATATTGAACATGCTAAGCCACTGATGGATATATTTTATGCCAGACAGAATGTATTCCAGTCCCTCCTCTCTATGTACTTGCCTCATTACATTTAGTATATCCTAATTCTCCAAGATATTTTCCTTTGCCAAGCTTTTTTAAAGCACTTTAGGTAGAATTTAGATTTGAAACTTGTTATATCTTTTATATTGTTTGTGTGGGAGGAGGAAGACTAAGAAGTTTACTTTCAGTTACCCCTTCCTTGGAACAGCTATATTTCAGAAACAGCGCAGAAACATTTTATAAACAGTAAATCAAAAATGCTTATGCTTTTGTGTTGAATGACAGTCATTTACTGAGCACCAAATGATGCAGTATTGTTCTGTGTCAGGGATTGTAATATTCGCATGTATGTGGGATTAGAGAAAGTTTCAAAACATCCACCAAGATGGCTGGAATATTGCAGTCACAAATAAAGGCACTTTATCAAGGATGAAGTATTCACACAGTGCTTCATATTTTATACTGGATTTATTATAGAATTTAATAATGTGCATAATTTCTGTGTTTCATGAATGTCCAGGTGTATTTTGGTGGGTATTTTCTCCGCAATCATCCTTTGAGCATGCATACAGTATCCTTCTCAATCAACTACTGGAGCAGAGGTCAAGTGCAGGCTCTCTTCCTGAGGCATGAAGGCTACTTAGGGGCTATAGGAGCCTTCCTCAAGGGAGCAGAAGAGTGTGGTGAGTTGTGCAGTAATACACAAATGGGGTGTACTTTCTATTTTCCTAAACTGAAAATAGTTCTAAAAGTTTGTGATATTAACAGCAGTGTCCTTACGCTGTCATTGTTCATGGAATTTTTTAAGGGAATGTTTTCTCATTTGTGTCGCCAGAGTTTTTTGTTGTAGTATGACAAGAATCTGTTTGTAGAGCTTCAGTTGTGTCACGAAGGAAATGATATGAATTTTATTATTGTCCCCATTGGAATACCTAGACTCATAATTAGCTCTCAAACTTTATAGTACAGTTTTCCAGTTTTCAACATCTACTACCTGTCATTGCATCTTTACTTGCAGCTTGTAACATAATGGGTCCTGTTTACTTGACATTCTGTAAACAGTCACTTGGATGGAAATTGTCCACATTTGTTGCAATTAGGCCTACTTTCAGGAGTGCCTGGTGTAATGTTGACTTTGAAGATTTTTTTATAATTTTGGCTTTCAAGTTTTTCATTTTTACAACTTTAATGTTTTATTTCTGTTTGGGCCCAACTTTGGAACAGGTTCTCTTTCTGGCAGTAATTGCTCATAATAATGTGTAGCAGATGTGGCAACACATTGATGGAGTTTTTTATTTTACAGTATCCAGCAGCTGAAGTAAATAATATAATTATTATGTTAGAATTAAAATTTTGAAGAAAAGGTGTATTTTATGATATCGGTATATTCTTTTGTTACCATGACACCATATACAGTCAGTGGCTGAAAGCCATTCTCTGGCTTTAAGCTGTAAAAATATCACATTTCTGGATACAGTCTTCATCATACCAAATCTCCAAACAAATACTGAAATGCCATGTGTTACAGATGCAGATAAATATTCCTGGTTGGAGAATTATGCCGGTAGCTCAGGTCTCTGCAGCCCCATTCCAATACAGGTTCTGTCAACACAGGGTGTGCCTGTAGATCAGCTGGAAATTGATCGTTGGGAATCTGCTGTCGCATACTGCCCTCTTCTGTGTGATCCAGCTAATTATGTACCTGACACAGTTGACCTCACACAAGACACTGAGGCCAGGTACCTAACAAAACTTTCTTTACATTCACATTGTTGTGGTTATTTTTAAGACTCTTCAGAGAGGTAGAAACAATATGACCTAAAAACATGCACCATCACTGTTAACAATTATCTTCAACAGCAACATCATGCAAGTTGACTCAAATGGTAATGCCAGGACACCACCTATCCTGACTGAGGTTTTTCATAGTTTTCCTCAGTTCCTCCAGGCAATTGTTGGGTTCATACCTCACATTAGGGCTGACTGATCAGGTCCTTCCTCAGCCTTTCCATTTGTGTATTCAGTAATTGTTTTGCCATTTAACATTGTAGTGTCTGAGCTATCAACATCATCATTGAATAAACCATAAATATATAAAAATACAATAAAAGTAATAATTTTGGCATTAGAGTTGTGTCCTTTTTAGAATCCTCTTTCAGGAAATCTTAAGAATATACTTGTTTCAATATTCTGAAATCAGATGTAACTGAAAAATCTTTGAGAAACTAAGAGGCTCTCAGGTATCAAATATTCCACCTTTTAGGATGCAGAAGAGCCATAATATTTTAACAAGAGCTTGTCACTAGATCCCAGTGTGGGCACAGTCTGCATCCTCACACCCTGTTTCTCAAGATTCATCTTAATGTGTTCACGTCTGTGTCATATGTATGCCATGTGATCATTTCCCTTTAGATTTTCATACCAAAAATTTAAGCAATTTTTGGTATGGTTCGATGTATAAAAGACTTATTTTGTTACCTGTTCCCCAAAATGGTTTTTTTTTAATATGTATTGAATGTTACTAGTTGACCACCTCTGTGGTCTAGTGGTCAGCATTCTTGGCTACAGATCCAGAGTTCTGGGTTCGATTCCCGGCGCTACCAGATTTTTTTTCAGGGAAGTAGTGGGTCTGGAACGGTCCACTCAGCCTAATGATGATAATTGAGGAACTATTTCAAGGAAATAGTGGCTCCGGTCTAGAAAACCGAAATTAACGGCCCTGGGGATTCGTTGCACTGACCATGTGACACCCTCTTCCCGCAAGAGTTTGCACTAAACTTCGCTGACAAGCGGCGGTTGCTCAGTTGGTATGGTTCGCTTGCTGTCTGAAATCATGGAGCTTATGTTACTAGTTAACAAAGATGCAAAGAAACTGTAATCTTAAAATTATTGACTTTTTTTGGACATTATCAGTCATCCTGTTTTTTGTTTATAAGTCATGTCCCGGAGATGCGGACTAGCTCTATCAATTGAGCCCAACAGAGTGGACTTTCATATGAGGACAGAGACAGTCCAATCTCTGAAACGCTGTTTTTAAATAAAAAACAGTACAGCGGACAATGTCCAAAAAGTTAATATTTATGTTAATACACCATCATCACAAACTTTAAGATCTTAAATTACAAATCTTATTGTTAGTAAATATATTTAATTAATTTTGACATTGGAATATTTTTCCAGTTTGTAAATCTGCAGAGAAATGTACATAAGGTCTGAATATAATAAGTTTTCTTGTCACATAACCACTAAATGAGTAATAAGTCAGTTAAAATTCATTAAATACATGCAGACTAACGTTTTATAGTGTTTATATATTTTGGTATAATGAACCACTTTTGAGAAATATGACGTTCAATTTTGGAGTAACAATCTGCTATAGGCATACAACATACCATATTCATATTGCTGTTGTAGAGAAACTGATATAATTCAGTATGTGAAATATGTAAGTCAGGATAGTATTCATTGTTTCAGGGAATACTGGCTCCAATGTTTTGAAGAATCTGTGGACAAATTTGTTTCCCGAGCCATCAGCAGTCAACCTCATAGTCTGACAGCCAAAGAGAGAGCATCTAAATTCAAGGAAAAATATGTATCTAGGCTGTATTACCTCAAACATCAGCCATTGTAAGTCTTAACTGTAATACAGAAATATAACTTCACCACAGCATGAAACTTTTACAGTTTTGCATATTGGTACCTTTCACATACAAATTCATTTTTAAGTTTGCTTCAGCATTGTATATTGCTAGGTAGCTTCTTTGTGATTGTTTAGATCATAATGTGAGCTGTTCATTTTGTAGTGCCTATGGTAATTTGTCCGTGAGGAGCTTACTGGACACAATTGAACATTGTATGAAGGAATTTGATTTTCCTGATCCATATCTTTTGGTGAGTAACTTGCAGATTGTTAACCATGGTCATAACAATGATAGTTCTTTCCTTATTATTAGAGGAAAAAAATTGCCTTTCATGGCCCTCTTATTAAGTACATGTTATGTTATATTATTTACATATTCTTACATGATGTGCCTCTAGTTGGAGAATTTTCATAATCTGGAAATAAAGTATGTGGAGGAGTGTGATCCCACCATGTGACTTTCAGATAGCATGGAGACTCATACCTTTCCTTTAGATGTCTTGAGATTTTTCTAAGTCATGTTACTTTAAAAAGTTTTTTTTTTTTTTGCTTATTGCTTGAGAACCATTCAAACTTGACATTTTTGTTCTATATTTTTTTTTCACAATTTTCATAAAATAATGCCACTTTAAGGTACAGATATTAAAAAATGCAGTAAAAATGCATTTTCGTAGCCCAGAGAAGGAAGTTAAACGACACAATGGAAGGAGAATATTATTTCTTCACATCGACTAAAGTCAAATGTTGCACTGTATGGTAATGGATGCTTGTTTGACATAATCATGATTTTTTTCTTTTTTGTGTTTGATAGAGCTCAGAGAAAACAAATGCCTCACATGATATGGCTATCCTTACAGTTTTTGAGATATTCAATTTTACAAAAATAAACAGTAATTTTTAAAACTTTTCAAAAGGGCATGGATTTATATTTTGCTTTAGAACATAGTCCGCTATCTTCCACAGTTAATATTCTGCTGAATAAGAAACTCCAATTCTGGTATAAACAGTGGTTGAGGACATATGAATTAATATTTTTAAACATTAGAATAAATATTGATAGAAAAGTGAAGGTTACAGGAGTGTGATGTTGGAAACACTGCATTCAGATTATGAAATGGAACATGTGGAATACTATTATGACATATGTAATTGTAATGGAGTAGTTTAATTTTCCTACAGCTCTGTTACTTTATATTATGACACTTTGGAGAAAGTATTGTTATGCTGTCCGTAACCACATATGCTTGTAAGGTCA
>NW_019725008.1:0-689 GCF_002891405.2 Cryptotermes secundus | reverse complement strand
TATGTACTGGGTGAAATGAAATTCACATGCCAACTGCCCATAATCTGATTCCTCATTAAAAAAAAAAGTAAAAAATATTGTGCAACATACATCCTGTGATGTTTGGTTTGCAAGATGCATGTTCTCGTCAAATGGTGGAAGCTATCAGATAATCAAACCATGGGCACATTGTAGTTACAGTAACTGTTCTGAGCAGCTTTTGTCAATTTCAAGACAGATGGCAGAGTACCACACAGCATTCTATTGAACATGCCTTAAAATATTGGCATTGACCATTGTCACAGCTGCTTGAAATCTTTTCATGAGATCTCCAATAGTCCTGGGAGGACTGCATAAATGTGCTCCTACAGGTGTCCTCACAGTTAAAAATCTGTTGGAATTAGGTCTGGTGACTATAGAGATCATGCAGTTGCTCCTGACATCCAGTTGATGTTGCTGGATATGTTGCATTCATCCAATGGTGAACATCTTCCCTACAGTATGCAGGTGCTCAGTTGTGCTGAAACCACAACTAGTGCCTCACAGCTAGAGCTTCAAGCAGCTCTGAAACCCGGTAGAGCAGTTTCCAGAAAATCACAATTTCATTGAGTAGTCAGCCAGTCAGATAGATAGGAGCCCACAACATTATCCCTGACAATTCCAGCCCAAATGCTGATACTGAAGCAGACTTTTCACCCATGTTTGCAGAC
>NW_019725007.1:281513-282532 GCF_002891405.2 Cryptotermes secundus | reverse complement strand
AACTTCCAAATTTTTTAGGGACATGTAAAAGTCACCATCTGGTGATCTATAAATACACAAAACAACTATTTTGTCGTGCAACAATTCCACTATGGACATTTCAAAATCTTTTTCCTAACCTAATTTTTGCAAGTATAGTAGTTTCTCTAGTTTGTACATACTCTTTTACATATATACATAAACCACCATGTTCATAACTAGTTCTACTAAACTTACTTACTAGTTTAAAATGCTCAATATTTGTTAATTCTAACTGATCCTCCTTTAGCCAGTGCTCAGTAAAACATAATATATCAACATTTTTAGGTCAGATTGTAATAAAACAGTTAGTTCCAGTATTTTATTTTTTAAGCTCTACACATTATGTTGGAGGATTTGTATATTATCTGCCTTTATATGAGTCATGTTTTTATTTTGCTGTCTCCCATCCATAAAAAATCATCCCTTCTTTTAGAGGATGGTTTTTGGAGTCTTCATGATGGCATAATTTTAGTCGTGTCTAAATTTTGATCCTGACTGAGATCCCTGCTAGAATCTTTAATGTCACCCACAAGCTGTGGACTAACATACATACATACATAGCTTCACATATCCATTGCCTGTATTGGGCCGGATATTGAGCTCATCGGATTAATTAAAAGTAGTTGTGATATGCAACCAAGTCCAAAGAGATGCAACCTAGATACAATAGGCATATAATACAATTAGGTATTTGCCATATATTCATCAATAGAATAGAAAACTTTCATGATAAAGTCTTTCAGTTTTTGTTTGAATAAATTAATATTAATGTTATATTTTAGCGTCCTGTTGCACTGATTTAAGTCCATGATTTATTTAATCCGTCTTGCAGTGCATACATTCATTTATCTCCTTCTTTCCCTCGCACTACATGTTTCGGCATAATAATGCCATCTTCAGGTGCTTACTTGTCCACGTCAAACCAGTTCATTGCATGCCATGTTCACACATTAAAATAACTAAAATATGTATCTATCATATACATTGTCAAACGTTAA
>NW_019725007.1:255838-277998 GCF_002891405.2 Cryptotermes secundus | reverse complement strand
ACGTATAGTTATTGAAACATGTCGCACTAAATAAAGATCTAAATGTAATACTGAAATATTTGTTGTGTTGACGGTTGCATAGTTCCTACATATTATATTTCATTAGTCTTGAATTTGACACTTTATTTATTAATTTACATTTCTGGTCTCTTATTTTAATGTAGAAGATAGAACAGAACAGATAAATAAGAAACCATGGCCTATTTTAAAAATAGCAATACATATCTGTGGAGGGTTAAACTCCAGTTAAGAAAGTTTGATCTGCGATTCAATAAAATGTTTGGCTTTCTAGGTTCAGGGACAATCTTCACTGGTTTGCAGGTTAACCAGCCTTACGCGCAGGCCACGCTATGCTCCCCAGGAAAATTATTTAATTAATTCCTGGTATTCATTTCTGTTAGAGGCTGAGTGAACCCCAGGGCCATAGTGCGGCTGGAAGGATTAGGTCAATTGAAAGAAATCCAATGACCTCATCGCGACTTGAACCTGCGACCTTCCGGCTTGTAACTGCGCTACCACGTGCTCCCAAAATGTTGTATGTAACTGACAAAAGAAAGTATACCTCAAGAATTACTCGATTCCACTGAATCCTCCAGCTTATAAATAAATACCATAAGACGTTCCATCCATTGCTGTGACATTTCTTCCTCAGGCATTTCCAAGTAGACTGAACAAGTACGTAAACCTAACAAGGTAAAGTTTACCCTTCTGATTCTGAAGAATGCCGTCTTCTGGGATGTGGCGCCGTGTAGATATTGTGTAAACCGACGTTTCGGAAGAACGTATCACCTCCATCTTCAGGGCATAAAATCAGCCACCTCTTTATGCTGTTTCTTCTCTCGCTGATATTTTATGCCCTGAAGAGGGGGGCGATACGTTCCTCCGAAACGTCGGTTTACACAATATCTACACGGCGCCACATCCCAGAAGACGGCATTCTTCATAGTCACTGCCGTGAAAACGTCAAATCTTACAAGGTCTGATTCGGTTTGATATATAGATCTGCTTGTACATTTTTACCTTTTCAAATTTTCAGTAGCAATTTCACCCTCAAAATAACTAAGCTGAGGTACTGTTGGCCGACCTGTACAGTGAATGTAGGGAACTTAAATAATATTTCCATATGTTCTATTACGTTATGAGGAGTCAGTATAGCGACTGGCTGCGGGCTGGACGACCGATGGGTCGGAGTTCGAATCCCGGTAGGGTCAAGAATTTGCTCTTCTCCATGTTGTCCAGACCGGTTCTGAGGCCCACCCAACCTGCAGACTGCAGCCACCTGCTCAAGCTGGTTCCTTGCTCGCGGATTTTTCTACCCTGAAGATGGAGGCGATACGTTCCTCCGAAACGTCAGTCCACACAAAATATACACGATGCCACATCCCATAAAACGGCAATCTTGTAATATTTCTGTTCCTGTCGGTACTGTTAGGCTCGTTAATTTTGAAATTCAGACATTGCTTTCTTTTTATTCCTGCAAGATCACTGAATTGCTACTTTCACGTAGAGATCTTACATTTTGCCAATTAAATTAAACATGGAAATAACCTCAGAAGTTCCGATCTACAGTGACACTTGTATGTATGTAATGCCTAAGATATTACATAATGGAAATGCGTGCTTCCCGTGTTTATGTGCTACACCATATATAGTAGTTGAGCAGTTCAGGTGCATGCATGTCAGTCCAGCTCACATCACGTCATTCCTACTGCTCAACAGTCAAATGGGCCCAGGTAAGTGGACAATAAATTGATACGCATTCCTGTTTCTTCCCTCTCGTAGACATCTCGACTCCTTTCCGAGCCGCGCAGTCAGTCGGCTGGATTGGCGTAGTAGCTCCACAGTACGATCAATAGAGAATACAGCACACCACAGTCTTCGGTAATTGCCAAGTCCGCTGGTGAAACAGCACGGCTCTGAACGAGGTGACATTTCATTCAAATTACAGTAAAATTACCTTTCGTATTTATAAAAATATACAGTGAAATAAACTCCATAATAACAAACATACAAAGAGCATGCGTACACTTAGGGATTTCGAACACATAACCTTGTGAAATACTCAGTTCTCTTGAAAACAAGAAACATTTGACAAACGCGCTACGAATTTGAAACAAGTGAAGTTCGTGTAAACGTATATTGACAGTAGAGCTGTGACCCTGTGACCTATTACATGTGTTCATGGTACCTGTCATAAATCCTCGATTTAAAATTGGGTCAGATTTTGTTGAAATAATGTAACTTTTATATTCCTTTTCTAGTGGTGAATATTTTTTGAAGCCGCTCTATAAACCAGACTAGTAAGTGCATCAGCTGTTAAGACTGCTCAGACGTATAACTTCATCAGTTCTATTATTTTCGTATAGAAGACTAACAACCATGTTTTCTCTTTGGTACGCCTCTTTAACATGGAGAGAGTTTGGGTAAGTACTATCAACAAAATGTTGCAAAATTATTCTCGTTTTGGTGTGTTCTTACATGTTGTAGCATGCTAACCTAACAACTTAGTGGAACTTATTATTTTTAGATGTACCAAATCTTGCAGGATCTATTTCTGAATGGCTTCTGGCTTGAAGAAAAGAAGTGGGTGGGGGTGGGGGGACTCGTCCCTTAAGTGCTACTGGCACGTTGCATAGAACGTAGTGGAAACGCCCCCTCTCAATAACATGTTACATTATTTTCGCACGCGCTTCTCAATTATGCAAACTTAATAAACCCATGAGCATGCCCCTAAATGCTATTCGGCCTAATTTAGGCGAAACTGATAAAAATTTAGATGAACACTGTCACCTAGCTTGGTCGTAGCCGCTATAGAAATGGTGGAAGCTTCTTAATAATACGGGCATTTTGCATAATGTTCACTAATATATTATTATGAATTTTCTGTGCATTTTGATTGAGTCTACAATAACTGGGTACCTCTCTGCGCCTCTCCGGTCTGCAGCGTGTAACTGCCAACAAGACAATTTTGCAAGAACTGGCTGTCTCGTGTTCAACAGTAACAACCGAAATGACTGCGTAGTAAACGATTTAACCGAATCACGTGATGTAGGTTATAGACTCTTCATTTCGACGTAAAACCAATGTAATATATCCTCAAAACTAACAAATGTATCGTTAGGCTTCATATGGTATAACAACTACTTGGAAAAAGAGCTAAACTTGCCATTGATTGGTAACTTATTTAACGATACTGTTTCAACTGTATAGGTTGTATAGAGTAGAATGATGTGGGAAGATAATGCATGGTGAACACATAAGAATTTGGGGGGCTCTCGCAGCCCGTCTCAGTGTACTGTCATGGCAAAGAAATATAAAAATAATCGGTAGTCCTGCAGAGATTCAAACCAGGTACTCTTGAATACATGATGTAACTATTTTGCTACAGGGAATGAAATATAAAGGTCAGCCCTTCTCAGCTGAATCAGTATAACAGCTTAGTAACAGAGGCACAATAACTTCATTTATATGTTGCAATTAAGGCCGCGCCATAGCTCAAGCGGTTAGTCGCTGGCTTCCCACCGCGGCGGCCCGGGTTGAAACCCGGGTCTTGTCAAGTGGGATTTGTGGTGGACAGAGCGGCGCTGGGGTAGGTTTTCTTCGAGTACTTCGGTTTCCCTTGCCAATCTTCATTCCACCAAAAAAATTCTCCATCATCATAATCACCCGGGGCAGGTACAATAGGCCAATCAGTGGCGGCAGTGCCGAGTGGACCCACTTGGACTCCACCCCCCAACTTTGTGTTGCAATGAAGTAAAGAAACAAGTTTCATGATTCTTTTTGTAGGCGTTTATGTAACGCAATTAGGCTCAGTAATGAATTCTAATATTTTTGTATTTAATTAATGGCATATTTACAATCCACTCTCGATAATCTGGAGTAATAAGTAAATTTGTTCTAAGTAGGTGTCTTGAGTAGAGAAGTCACCAGCTGATGATACTCTGACAGGCCCTGTAGAGGAATGGTGATGGTTCTAAGCTTCATCAACTGCGGGTTGTGGTAGGTCAGACGGCCACTGTCTCCTCAGTGTTCTTACGAAATTCTAGAATGAGGAGTTACGTATATATTATCTAATAGAACGTCCTTATATGCCGCATCACCACTAATGCAGGCGTAGAGGTTTAAGTTGAAACAGTGTCATTTAATAATTTAAAAATCAACATGTCCTTTATTCAGCAGGTGTTTGGTCATACCTGTAAATTATTACAAAGTGTACACTATTTCTAATATTGTTCTGTGTATCTACGAGTTTCTGTTTACATAGGGCATCCCTGAAACGCTTCGTTTCACTTCAGTTTCTTAATCTTAGACAGTCGGTAGGACTCCTTGGACGGGGGATCAGCCCGTCGCAAGGCCGCTACCTACACCGGAAAACACACACACACACACAAAATAAATAAACGCAGACAAACATCCATGCTTTGAGTGGCATTCGAACCTACGATCCCAGCGTTCGAGCGGGCGAGGAGATTTCATGCCTTAGACCGCGTGGTCACTGTGATCTGTAATATTGATCACATCTTCCAAAATTAAATAGACCGAATGCGAATTTTGTTGCCCTATTTTATGCAATTTTATACTGCAATAACTTTCACATGGGGGCACGCAGTAGCATAGTTGGTTGAGGCACTATGCTACAAGTCGGAAGGTCGCGGGTTCAAGTCCCGATAAGGTCATTGGATTTTTTTCCCAATTGACCTAATCCTTCCATCCGCACTATGGCCCTGGGGTCGACTCAGCCCCTAACAGAAATGAGTACCAGGAATATTGTTGGGGGTAAAGGGCGGCTGGCGCGTAAGGCTGACAACCTTGCCGTCATCTATGAGCCGATTGTCTAGAAAATGTGGGAACCTCAACTCCTCACAACCCTATGGGCTTCCACGGTCTGTTACAGGGATACCTTTACTTCTTTTACTTTTTAATACCTTTCACATTTTTCCAGCGAAATACTGTATTTGACATGCGCAGTGTAGAAGAGTCTAACCAAATTAGTGATGTGCTACAGAACTGTCGTTTTACAAAGACTATAGAAACAACGTCGTGTTTCAGTGACAGTAGTTGCATTCCTCAAGGTACAGTTAACTGTTTACTTCTTCCCTGAGACCTCAATATTCGTTGCTTCAACAACGAAAGTCCACTAGTCGACTCCATACTGACCCAGTTCACTTCAGTCCACACCGCCAAAACGTTTGACCATTCAATCTTCATAATATCATATTCTACCAGCCATTCCTTTGCTTTACAGGTGGGCCCTTCTCCACGAGGTCCCGCCTTCATATCTCGTTTATGTTCTCTTCTTCGTCTATGCGTCTCTTAACTTCCCTTTTATTAACGTATTAACAGTACTGTGTGAAATTTGCACCATAGAACGTGTTGTCTGAGATAAAGGAAAGTAATACTTCATGTAGGTTCGCCTTATTAATTTGTCCAATAATTTAAGGCAGGTGATGTGAACTAAGTTTATGCGCCAAATTTTCCCCTGAACATGTATTTAAACACACGAATGCCTTTACGTGATGCGGAAAATGGAATCCTAAATTTTGTAATTTCAATTATTATTTCACAACAGTTTTGATTTTGAAAATCAGAAGTCCATGTTCAGATCAGCATTGTCAACAGGACTTAACGCATAAGTAACTTTTGTGAAGGTGAATAACATTTACTTTGGGATTTCTTTTTTTATTTCCAGTGGGGTGGGACTAAGTCCCTTGTACTGCAGCCACTTCTGGCCTACTGTACCAGCCCCAGATGATAGGTGAGGGTGATTGTGGAGCAATTGGTGGAATGAAGATTGGCAGGGGAAACCGAAGTACTCGGAGAAAACCTGCCACAGTGCCACTTTGTCCACCACAAATCCCACTTGACCAGACCCTCGGTGGGAAGCCAGCGAGTAACCGCTTGAGCTATGGCGCGGCCCAACTTAGGGCTGTTACTCGCCTTGTATGCAGTAGGGCCCAACATTGCATAGTAATTGTGGTTCTTTGAGCTATATAGAATCGGCGTTATTCATTTTTCATTTTTTATTTACTTACTTACGACTTATTTAACTGCATTTTCAGTAGTTCAAAAAATATAACGTCATATTCTGGGATCATTAGTGAATATGAATTAGAAAAGATATGGAAGGGAGCGGCCGTGGCCTACTTTCTTACAGTATCCAGATATTTGCAAGGAGAGGCTCAGAAAAGACGCAAAAGGCATCAGACAAGATGGCCGGTCTCCGGGAACTTCAGAATATTATGCATAAGCCATACCCACGCGGCCACGATGCTCACTAACTATAGTACAGTTATGCTGCTGAATATTTCCTACAAACTCGATACGGATTTGAAAGAGCATGGCATATATTGCCGTCAACATTCCAAATGAAAGCACTCGTCGAAGAGACTTTGCTAAAGCCGTTGCCGGGCAGCGTTGAATTCAATGAGACTTTCTTGTTACTTTAACTGAAATTACTGGTACTACACGCGTTAGAAATTTTTCTAGTGTCTGTAAGTAATACCGTAATGCAGGGCGACGACGGGCTCGCTTATGTAAATTTGAGTAGTCTGAATTATGTAGCTCTAGTCTATCTTTCTTAGCAAATCACTAGTGATCCTGCTGAAATGGAGTTTCTTCCCAAAAATGGCATAGGCCTACACTAATTTGGATAAGCATACATCATGCATGGAAATGTTACAAATTCATACACATGTTTTGACAGTATACACGTATGTCACGGGAGGAGACTGCTTGGAAGGTCTAGACCCTAGACATAGGTTTAGAGGGTGACGTGAAAACGGATCTTGAAAATAAAAGTTGTGAAGATGTGGACTGGGTTGAACTGTCTCACAGCAGGATCCCATGGAGAAATTCTGTAAAAACGCTAATAAATTTTGGAGTCACTTATCCTCTTAAAGTATTTCTTGGCTTCTGCTGCCGACAGCGTCCTCACTTGTGTGCACGTATGCATGTAAAATCGATGTTTAATGCTTACGAAATTGTGGGACAACATAACCTCTCTTTTCGTCTATATGCCTATTTTTTACTGAGCTATAATATACATGTATATTAGTATCGTATTTCTGTTCTCTTATGTTGTGTGGCCGGTGATTTGCTGAAAAATAACGATAGCTTATTTTTATCTCTAGAAATGCCGTTGTTGGTAAGTTAATCGGCCATTGAGAGCATGGGTGATCTGTTTCACTGAACTTCATAAGTAGCAAATACAGACGAGAAGAGGTTTGAAAAGGCGCAAAGTGGAAAGGATTAAAGGCTGACTGGTATTGTTTGTATATTTTGTTGTAAAAGTGGTGTTTATTGTTAGAAATGAGAACAATGAGATCATGTGTGGAAAAACAGTTATGTTTTTTAATGTTGCTTAATTGATCTTTGTTGTATAAAAGTGAATTAATATCAGATATGTGTAAGATTTAGCTTGTTTGTATAATTTTGAGACGATATCCTCAGCTTTCCTCAATTGTGTGAGTGCATTCATTTCAGTTATTCAGTATAGAGGGGGTGGGTTTCCCCATGCACCGCGACTAATAGTCTTTTGTACGCCCCCCTTTAATTTCTACTGTCGCCATACCTTACCGATACTGGTGCCCGCCATCTCCCCTTTCTGCCAGCGAGGTCGGCCCTCTGCTGGCATTGGAAACTACTTGGGCGGGAAAATTTTGCCTAATTTTGCTCTGAGGTCTCCTAGAGACATGAGGATCTTTTACGTGCCGTAAATCTACGACACGGGACCCACGGCTTAAAGTCCCTCCCGGAGGACTTGTTTCCTGAATTTTTCCGCCCTTAAAAATTCCACGACCTCCCCCGGGTTTGAACCCGCGTAACTTGAGTTACGGGGGCCGCTGTGTGAGTGCATACAGTAATCGCTAATCAGAATCTTGAGGTCACATCTGATGTCTGTTTGAACCCCAAGCCGTTACTGCTTCCGGTTTTAACACCTGAGTTTAAGAGTGGGACATGTCATCTGAATGTCGTGCGTAATGTAGCGAATCTTAAGGCCTAAATTATCGAAAACTTGTATCTTATAAACTTATATTTCGCATTAGTGGAATTGATACGTTTATAATTTGGTCTAGTCGTGTTTTAACTTCTAAGTGGTATTTTTAACAAGCATATTGTCAGTGTTTTGGTCCTACCAGACGTGGTGAAGTCATCCTTCGATTGATTTTATGGCAAGTAGGATAAACCCACTTACATATATACATAGAAACTGTGGTTTCCAGTAACACATCTCCCCTCCGCCGTATCAACCCGAAATAATCAGTAAATTTACCGCACTGTTACGAGCCAGTGACCGACGAATCAACGTTGACGATGAGCTTATCGATTCCAGAGATGGTTTCGATCATGACTTCGCATCGTTCAACGAGTTATCGATAATACAAAGGATCGATAGTGTAAGGATGGGGGTTAGCTGTATAGCAGCGCTATGGTAGCAGATATGAGAAACACGTCACCTCAGTCAATGCCGGTTCAGTCAATACTCGTATAGTTTGTGAAATGTGGGATAACCATAATGGTTCTCGAAATTCCTCGTTTTCTATTTACGATAATTCATATCGATACATCGATGTTATGTCTGTGATACATACTTTTTCTTGCTTGTCCCAGCGTTTATTTTTATTAAACAATGTTTTTTAAATTGTGTAAATTACCTGTGTAATTATCAAGTACTAGGATGTTTTGTGATAATGAGGAAGAAAGTACTAATGGCCTATTTTGTGATACTGCCTTTGTCATTTATCTGAAGAAACGGACAAAAATTACGAAAATTTTAGTCATGATACGCTGTCCCACGTTCGAGATTCGAGCGGGGGTTATCCCGAATAAGAAAATGACGTGTTACCACTGCACTGACATTCACATTGCAAAGCCTAAAGATCTGGGCTAGTATATTTACCTTGAATGTACACGTGCATAATTCTGTACCATTGAGGGAACATATTTTGCATCTGCAGGAATTAGAATTTGTCGAGTTATTGTGTACACCTCCGAATGTCTCTCGAAAAACAACTAGGAATTCCGATAAATGCATAAACTCGACTTCGTGTGACCTGGTCTGTATCTTCACAGCGCATGCGCAAGCCTTCGTGGTATATCGAGTCTTTCCCTGTGTGGAGGGGGGAGATATCGAGGTGTCTGTGACTGCGACCTTCAGGAATATAAAAGTGGCGAGTCAAGTCGACCTATCGAAGCAGCATGCCCTTTCGTCGCGATCCAATGAACGTAAATAATGGACTCCAGTGTTCTGGAGCATAAAGTCCGGATATTCTGCGTCAGGCATAAAGGCAAATGACAAAAATAAATGTTTGGGATTGACAGTGGAGTCTGTACATAAAAGTAACAAGGTAAAGTTGTCCCTGTGCTTAAGTAATGAAACGCTACGCCATGAAGACGTATGGGGGAGTGGATGTATAGACCCACAGTTTCTTGTCCTCGGCACTAGTTGGAGGTGAGTGGCCACTTTAGCCCCGGGAACAAGCCCCCGGTACCCATTTTGTATAGGTGGTTTGGTGGACCCCAGAGCCGGTCTCGACGATTAGAAAAGTGAAAATTATTGACCCTACCGGGGCTCGAACTCTGACCCCTCGCTATACCGACTCCCTTTTTATATTAGGAATGGGAGTAGGGGTAGCGAGTGTCTGCGGGCTGGATGACCGAGGGTTCCACACCGTCCATGCTGATTCTGCGGCCCACTCTGCCTTTTATTCAGTGGGTAGCAGGACCTCTTCACTGGAGGTAAAGCGGCCGGGCCATGAAGCTGACCACTCACCTCCAACTAGTGCAGAAGTCAAGAACACGTGGGTCTATACATCCACTCCCCCACACGTGTTCACGGTTTGGTGCTTGATTAGATAAGCACAGGGATAACTTTGCCTTTCATCTCTCTCTCCTCTGTGGCATAGTGGTCAGAGTTCCTGGCTACAGATCCTGAGGTCCGGGTTCGATGCCCGGTGCCACCAGATTTCATGAGAAGCAGTGGGTCTGGACCGGGGTTGACTCAGCCTCGTGAGGACAATTGAGGAGCTATTTCAAGGAAATAGCGGCTCCGGTCTAGAAAACTGAAATTAACGGCCGTGGGGATCCGTTGCGCTGACCACGCGACACCCTCTATCCGCCAAAGTTTGCACTAACTTCGCCGACAAGCGGCGATCGTTCGGTCGCTATAGTTCGCCTGTGGACTACAGGGCACGGAGTTTTGTTGTTTCTCTGCTGAAGTGCTTAATAGTGTTTGTCTGTGTTTTCGTCTGTTCCATAAGACAAAAATATAGAATGTGGTTACTTGAAAACCAAACGCAGACGAGAATATTTGAGCATGACAGAAAAAGTAACAACACGAACAACACGAACATGGAGAACTTCATAAATTACACTCTTCAACAAATATTATTAGATTAAGGAGGATGAAACATGTGGTACATAAAACCAAGGGATAAGTGAATTATGCATAATTAAATTAGTTGGAAAACGTGAAGTAAAAAGACCACTAGGGATATCTGGACGCAGATAGAAGGATAATATTCAAATGTTTAAAGGGAAAAGTGTAGAAGTGTGGATTAGTTTAAACTGGTACATAATACAAACACGAACTTTGTGAACACGGTGACAAGCATTCGGATATCTGTAAATAATATCTTTGACTATCTGTCGGTTCTATGCGCTGGAGCTAGTACTGCATATTTGTAGCTTGTAGATTTTTTTTTGTCAGTGTGTTGTCACTAACCGCATGGGAAAAAGTGCCAAGTCTAAACGTTTCGAAAATTCTGAACCTTGGTCTAAATCCAACTCGTTTACAACTAGACACAACTTCTGTAGATGCGAAATGGATTTAGTCACTTGTTACGCTCCAAACGCTTCTCTCTGATTGCGCGGTCCTGTTTTCTAGGCGTGGCTTCACATTTTTTACAATAGACACATGAGATGCACATCTAAGTTCCCTTCTATAAGGTATTCTCTGTTCCTCGTGAGATCCTATTTAGAGGCACAGTATGAGAAATGCCCCTCCCCATAACCGACTCCTCTCCCTTCTTTGAAAAGCGGTGAAGCTCCCAAAATAAAACGACCCGGGAGCCCTTGATTTTTGCTATGTGATATTTTTAAATCCGAGGAGGAGCAAGGTCTGGGTTAAGGATTTGGGGGTGTCGGGATATGTGTTGGTTATTTGAGTGAGCACTCTTACGTAACGAACATGGCCTATGTATGCCAGGCGTCTTCAATAATGGCATGAAACTTAGACAGTAGCTGCCTTTGTCTGCGTGCTGTAGCTAACTGAGTCCTTGAGAAGCCGCCAGTTGCGCTCCTATTCAGGAATTCTCCAGCATTTTATGAAACCAGAAGGTTCATTACCATGATCACAAAGAGCCTCCACTAGTCCCTGTCCTGAGCCAGATGAATTCAGTCCATCCTACCCCATCCTATTTCCATATTAATATTATATTCACACCTATGTATACGTCTTCCTACTATCTCTTTCCTTCTGGCTTTCCCACAAAAATCCTATATGTATTCCTCTGTTCCCTTATGCCTACTGCATGCCCTGCCTATCTCATCCTCCTCCATTTGGAAGTTTTACTTATATTCGGCGAATAGTAGAAGTTGTAAAGCTCTCCAACCTCGTATCTCGGTCCAAATATTCTCCTCAGTACCATTCTCAAACGCCTTCAGTCTATGTTCTTCTCTTAATGTCAGTCACCAAGTTTGACACTCATACAAAACTACAGGCAAAGTTATAGTTCTGTGTATTTTAATGTTTACAGTTGTAGACAGTAGACAGAAAGATCTTGTCATATTACGTAAATTTGAAATATTTGGCCGGAGTTTTTTTATTTCGCACGAAGAGCCTATTTTCCTGTCTACATATTTAATGCACAAAACACGTTTGGATTCAATTTGTCACTGGGTGTCTGCAAATAGAAAGTTGGCAGGCATTTATAGACATGGATCCAAAGTAGGCCAGATTTTACATGAGCACCGTGTCCAACTTCAGAAATATTCTGAATAAAACAAAAGAACAAATGTAATCTTTGGAGTGGAGGACATCTGTTTTATTTATTTATTTATGGTTTATTTAACGACGCTGTTTTTTATCCCAGACTGCATGGCATTGAATAGAGGGATGACAATTATAAAAATTAATTCGAAAGGATGTACAAAGAAGCGATCATTACATATTCCTGCATTTGCCTTCAGGGTCTGAGAAACTAAGAACCTCAGGCAGAGTAGTTGTTATTCGGCTGGGATCGAACATGGCACTTTCCGAATGTAAGTAAGAAGCGTTATCGCCTGAGCCACCTTGGTCGGTGTCTCTTCTTTATCTAGTGTAAAATACGTCGTCAATCAAGTGGATCTCTGCTAGATGGCAGGTTGGGTAATGCTTTCCGTGTAGTGCATATGTAGTTGCTACCATTACTCGAATTATTATTTTCTCAGACACTTTTAATTTCATGGAAACATTGTACGGTACGTGTGTACTTTATGGGCCATCATAACTTCTGTTAACAACATTTTTCTTTCAGTTGAATATTTGTGGAGATACTCATCGATTTATCCGCTAGATAATTTCTGTTTAAAACGAATTAAAGTGAATACACACACACACAGTTATATCAGCACATATTAACTCCCATTGAAATTCCTAAAATTACTCGAAACATAGGCGCATACTTGAAAGTTCAGTTAGGCGCTTTAGTAAAATATCACAAAAAATATTCATAATGCACGAAACTTACATATGGCGATACTCACGTGACCTGAGTTCCTGAATACCTTTCGTGAAATGCCTGTTGAAAGTCTCGGTGCAGTGTAAGTCTGCGCAGAGGTTCAATTAGGCGTCTAAGCAAAACGATGATTCAGAGGTATTAAAGTAAACGAAACTTAAAGCCAATGATAATAAATGTATAAATTTATCTAAATCGGTTGATGGATTCAGAAGGTATGCGTCCATTTATGCTTTGCAGTAAAATGGCCTTTATAAGAAGCAAAGATAAAATTGTCCCCGTGCTAAAATAATTAAGCACTATAACATGAAGGCACGTCTGAAAGGGGAAGTGCAGCTCCACCTTTCTCGGCCTCCGCACGAGATGGAGGCGAGGGATCAGCTTTACGCCCTGGCCGCTTTACCCCCGCGGAAGGAGCCCACGGTACCGATTGGATAGGAGGCTGGGTGGGCCCTGGACCCTGGACGCTACCGGGAATCTGATCCTTGCTCTACAGCGTGTAGCCAGTCGCTATACCGACTGAAAAATCTCAGATTTTTTAGAGAGAAAAATCAAAACGGCTGCGCAAAATTTAGTACACAGCGCGCTGTGCAGAGTTCTATCGAAATTAGTCGGTTAAATAATCTCATTTTGTACTGTGATATTATGGGAAGATAAGCACAGAACTCGATAGAACCAGCACTAACTGCAGTGTGATTGTCTGACATCTTCCTGCAAATCTTTCGATCTGCTGGGAGTTGTCAAAAGATCTCACTGCAGTCTAGTTCGGTACGTTTTAACCGTATCTTAGGGCCGCACCATAGCTCAAGCGGTTAGTCGCTGGCTTCCCGATCCCGGGTCTGGTTAAGTGGGATTTGTGGTGGACAAAGTGGCGTTGGGGCTGCTTTTCTCCATGTACTTCGGTTTCCCCTACCAATCTTCATTCCACCAATTGCTCCACAATCACCCTCACCTATCATCTGGGGCTGGTACAATAGGCCAGAAGTGGCCGCAGTACAAGGGACTTAGTCCCACCCCACTAGCAATAAAATAAATGTATCTTAGCAGATGTATAAGTTACACGGCGTCAAATGGCACAATGATCATGAATGATGGAAATGTAAAGGATACAGAGCGATTCTGCCCCACTCTGGTTCAGGATGTTTGGGTCTATGTGTACTTGGCTGTTCATTAACTGTAGGCAGAGGCTCCGGAAAGTGTGCTGCACGGAACAGTGTGATGCACGGAACAGTGTAATGCCCGGAAAGTGTGATGCACGGAACAGTGTAATGCCCGGAAAGTGTGATGCACGGAAATTGTGATGTACGGAACAGTGTGATACCCGGAAAGTGTGATGCACGGAAATTGTGATGCACGGAACAGTGTGCTGCACGGAAGAGTGTGATGCCCGGAAAGTGTGCTGCACGGAACAGTGTGATGCCCGGAAAGTGTGATGCACGGAACAGTGTGATGCACGGAACAGTGTGATGCACGGAACAGTGGACGGGATTGGATGCGGGTGTTACCAGGATTTCAATTTCTGTATTTTTAAATGCACTAAAAGGTGGATTTTTTTTTCAATTGACCTAATCCTTCCAGCCGCACTATGGCCCTGGGATCGGCTCAGGCTGCAACAGAAATGAGTACCAGGAATTTACCTGAGGGGTAAAGGGCGGCCGGCGCGTAAGGCTGACAGTTTCACCGCCTTCTGTGAGCCGATTGTCTAGAAAATGTTGGAACCTTGACGTCTCACAACCCTATGGGCCTTCACGGTCTGTTACAGAGATAGCATTACCTTGCCTTTTACTGAAAGAAGATACTAATAAATTTAGAATGTTGTATTTTAGCGTCCTGTTGCACTGATCTTTGTCCATTATATGTAAGCAGTGTCCGTCTTTTAGTGCACTCAATTTCACCTGCCACTTCACAACATGTTTCGGCACTACAGTGCCATCATCAGGTGCTCCATTTACGTTAATCTATTTCATTGCTTGCCATTACGTCATTGTAAAATGTAAAAAGTATTTAAAAATATTCGTCAATTATAATAAATATATATGTATATACTAAAAACTTGTTAAGATTATTTATCTTATCTGCCCCAATGCTAACACCGCGCACAGTTTCACCACTATGGGAGTCGTTCCTCTTATTCTCAGGGTATATCGTGTGTCGTGTTGCGTGTTCCCTGTTTGCTTGCGGGTGTTGTAATTTAGCGTTGTGCTATGGACCTGCTAATTTAACAAACAAATATGGGGTAGCCTAAGGGCGAGGGGGCGCAATCCCACCTAAATTATTAGGTATGGGGCACGCCCCCTCCAGAAACTTTGTATATTTTGAAAATATAATAACGTTCCTATTCACGACATAAAATGCTAAATTATAGTAGTTTTCTATATTGTATCCCCCACACTTGGAAGAAAAATATGAAACCCAAGTTTTCTGTTGCAACGTAAACATCTATTTTTATATAGACTACATAATTTTAAGAATGTGGCGGAAATACAGCATTATCTATGTAGCCATGCAGAATGGCTTCTTAAAAATCCACGAAGAAATGAGCAATGGAAAACAAGCGAAACGAAATAAAATAAAGAGAGAAAATGAAAGAAACGACTGAAAATGAGCTCAAGACTGGAAATATTTTACTGCTTAATATACGTAGTTGTAATGCACGAAATTATCAAAGGTACCCTTATCAGTGCATTAAACGTATTGCCTGTGGGGCAGATCGACGCACGAAATTAAATCTATTAATAAAATCTTTATTTCAATTACAATACTAGAAACTAACATACCAAAAGGAAAAACCATTTCATGGTTTTATCCTCCGTGAATCAAGTGTTCAGAATGACCACCATTACGGCTGGCAACTTCTTCAGCACGAACTGTGATGTTGGTTACCAGATGGCACATATTCTCAGTTATATCGTTGCAGGTCTCAATTCCATTATTGTTTGCGGCTTCTTCAGAAAAATCTTTTCCTTTAGGAAACCTCAAAGAAAGTATTCCGTATTCCGTATTGAGGGGGTGGGTTTCCCCATGCACTTAGACCGGTTACTGGTCCATTGTGCGTCCCCCTTTAATTTCTGTCTCCATACCCTACCGGTACTGGTGCTTACTATCAGCCCCTTTCTGCTAGCGAGGTTCCAACCTCTTACTGGCAGTGGTATCTAATAGTTAGTCCCTTTCTGTCAGCGAGGTCGTCCCTCCTCTGGCAGGGGTTCCTAGTCCCTTTCTGCCAGCAAGGTTTCTACCCTCTGCTTGACAGTGGTATCTAATGCTTTAGTCCCTTTCTGCCAGAGAGGTCCCCCCCTCCTCTGGCAGTGGTACCTGATACTTCCCCCATCTACCGGAGGAATTGGTAACTAGTTGGGCGGGAAACTTGGCCTAATTTTGCTCAGAGGTCTCCTAGAGACATGAGGATCTTTTACGTGCCGTAAAGCTACGACACGGAACCCACGGCTTAAAGTCCCTCCCGGAGGACTTGTTCCCTGAATTTTTCCGCCCTTAAAAATTCCACGACCTCCGCCGGGTTTGAACCCGCGTACCTTGAATCATGAGGTGGGAACGTTTCGAGCTGTAAGTGTAGGCAGTACTGTTATTTTGGTTGGACAAAGTAAGAAGTAAAGTAAAGCTATCCCTGTAACAGGCCGTGTGACGTTGAGGGTCCCACTTTATCTAGATAATCGGCTCAAAGATGGCGGTAAGGTTGTCAGCCTTACGCGCCGGCCGCGCTTTACTCGCCAGGGAAATTATTTAATTATTTCCTGGTACTCATTTCTGTTAGAGGCTGAGTCGACCCCGGGGCCATAGTGCGGCTGGAAGGATTAGGTTAACTGAAAATATCCAATGACCTCATCGGGACTTGAACCCGCGACCTTCCGACTTGTAGCATGGTCCGTCAACCAACTATGCTACAGCGTGTCCCCCATTTTATATGGATACAAATTCAAATCTCTCTTCAATATGCGTTGCACCGGTCGTGTGGATCTTCCTCGTTGTGTTCCAGCCTTCCTTGTTGATTTACTGGGGCTTCTTTGCAGCGCTAATGTTCTCCGGAGAACGCACAGATGAAGGCCGGCGACGTTTTCTCTCCAACACTGAACCATCATTATTAAACTGGTTATAAATTTTATGAATTGATTTGAATGAATTAATTCACTTAGTGGGGGGTGGAGTCCAACTGGGTGCACTCGGCACGGCGGCCATTCATTGGCCTATTGTACCTGCCCCGTGTGATTATGATGATGGAGAATTTGGTGGAATGAAGATTGGCAGGGTAAGCCAAAGTAAGTACTCGGAGAAAACCCATCCCAACGCCACTTTGTCCACCACAAATCCCACTTGACCAGACCCGGGTTCGAACCCGGGCCGCCCCGGTGTGAAACCAGCGACTAACCGCTTGAGCTATGACGCGGCCTGATTTGAATGAAGGCGCCCATCGCGTTTCAAAATGGTCACGAAACCGCCTCTGTGTGACCACAACGCTTCATATTTCAGTAAAGGACAACAGTGTTTTTTTGTGCTTTCTACAGACAGTGTTCCTTTGTCAGCCATCTTGTGTAAACTGGCGCATGAGCAGTAACAGCGCGACAATAGTGCACTCGGGAAGAGTAAGAACTACTGTGTTACCATGTTAGAAAACATCGTTCAATGCATGGTTCAGTATTTAACACTAAATCAAATACTGTTCATTTCTTGCCCCACTTTGTACATAACCTCTGCATAAAGCTTTCTTTTTTTTGCTAGTGACTTACAATAATAACACCACTGGTCCAACGTTTACAAACACACATTTATGCGCGCGCAAGGATCAAATAGATGTCTTCATTTCGTGGTACAGGTGACTGTATTTTATATTTATAATTTTTCTGTCAATACATTGGTCTGGAACATCCATGCTGGAATGAATAACATATACATATTTACGCAAATCAAACATGGGTCAATTCATGGAAAGTTTGGTTGAGATAGGCAAATATATGAATTGGGCACATATTGAAGGTTTACGAGTTCCTCGACACATAAAATAACAATCGAACGTGACTAACAATGTAAAACTAGAACAAGTCATAATAGTAATTAGATATGTGTGCCGAAGATAAATAAAGATACAAAAATTCATTGCGCAATTTTTCTTGTATCTTCTACTCAAACAAACAGCAAATAGTGTGACTGTCAGCGCATTGCCGGCCAATGGCGATACGCGCACGCAACAATAGGGCGTATGTTTATAGCTCGTTGCTAGGCAACAGTCAGCGCTCCAATGAACGCGCGGGTTAGGAAACACGTAACATGTTTCCTGTAGGTCCGCGCCGAAGGTTTATAGAGGACAATCGTGAGCTGGAGGAGTGAGTAGTAGACGGAGTTCTTAGTTGAGTTCCGGGGTTCCAGGGTGATTGAACATGAAATGACCAGAAGACTTCATAGTGATCTGAAGCGCTAGTTTCTGTGTTAAGATCCGTTGTTAGGAAACGACTAGTGGAAACTGAGAATCCTAGTGCGTGTGCAACGGTGAACTGTACACTTTGTAAATCAGCTATATAGGGCTGTATTAATTGTAATTAATGGAGCTTGTAACCGAAGTGCCAATAAATCCAGTCATCTGAACTAGAACCCGTTATATTCGTCACGCGTACCTCCCATGCACGTGACAATAGATCTCCCAAGAAGACACAGAACTACATATTAGCCTGTATGAAATGTGCGGGCTGTACTATAGAGAATGTTGGGATATTTTATCAGATATCTTGAGGGTATCCCCATCACGTTTCTTAGTCTCAACGTAGGGTTCTCTGTGGGCCTAAATTTCAGCTGCAGCATTTATGCTCATAGAGCATAGAGCCCTCATGAATGTAAATGAATTGTCGAGCTCCGTGAAAGGTGGAAGGATTTTTTGACCAATTCTCCGCCCCATGAAATGGGTTAATCCTTTAATTTACCGCAAAGCCTATTGACTTGTGGTTGACGCTATCGTACAGCCTCTGTTAACAATCAGAACTATCAGCAGTTATACCTATATATAACCTGCTTGTATAAATCAGACTAATTGAACAGAGCGTTGTTTTCTGAGGAAGTTCAGAAAAATATTAGTAATATCTTACGTTATTTTATGGCTCCATTTCAACTGCAGAGGTTGCATAACGCCACATAAGACGGAAAGGTAATAATTAAAATGAATTCAAAAGATTTGGAAGGAAGTCGCCATGATCTCTTTCAATATACTGTCAGAATGTATGGGGTTGGGCGCGTCACTTATTAGACGGGTTTTGGATTGGATGACTGGATTTATTGCACCTTATACATTCATACAGTTCGGAGCTACAGGTGATAAGCGCTATCGCTGATCTACACTCTTTCCAGTTCACCATTCCACACGCACTAGGGTTCTCAGTCTTCACTTGTCTTATCCTAGCAACGGAATTATAACAGTCTCACTGTCACTTCAAATCACATATGAAGTATTCTTTTTCACAGCCTAATTCCCTTCCTGTCATTTCTTCTCATTCATCTTTGACTGCCATCTCCAGTACTCGACCCAGTCTCGACAACCGTCAAACGCCAAGTCAAAGTCACATTGCGACTGACGGTCAGTCAGTCAGTCTTGGTGTCGAGCCCCATCTAGGGCTCATGACCAGAAATCTATTACTGTTTGACAGTTATTGACTTGTTATTGTGGGGCGTCCTCTCTGACGAGAGGACGGGTCTGTCTTCTGTTAGAGTCATTGTCTCCAGTAGTAAGTCATTTGTCATAATGTAAAAGATTTTTACATTTTACACGTTAAACATGTTAAAAATGTATATACAATATATGCAGGGCCTCTGTCAGTCCAGGCCCAGTACAGCAGACTTTGTTCTGTTTCTAGTAGCTTTATTTGTCCGTTAAGAACCCCTCGGCACGAACCACGCAGACAACACAGCCCCTCTGTTATTGACAAGGCTTGCTTACTGATCCGTTGCTTTAGAGTTGACATCCTATTGTTGCGTCCAACTTCCGCATAAAGAGTCTGACGAAACAATTTAAAATC
This sequence comes from Cryptotermes secundus, assembly GCF_002891405.2. Classification (NCBI taxonomy): domain Eukaryota; kingdom Metazoa; phylum Arthropoda; class Insecta; order Blattodea; family Kalotermitidae; genus Cryptotermes; species Cryptotermes secundus. The sequence continues at coordinate 258,272 of NW_019725007.1, read as the reverse complement.
TCTGTCAGAATAGCTGGCAGTCCAACCGAATATGCGCCCGGACAACCTGCTCAGTCTTGTTGATAACGACGTCCACAAGAGGCATCAAGTCGTACTTTGTTTGTCGAGGGTACGGTGACTCACAGGCAAGAGTACGGTTATGTTACCTTGGGAACAGTCACGGTTTGGACTCAGATTGACAAAAAACATGCCAAGTCGGTTGGTTAACAGTCAGCTGAGTTTCAGTGGTTAGTCGAAACTGTCATCAAAAACCAGGGCATGAATACCGAACTTCAACTAACGTGACATCAATTTTAATGGCAGAACTTCCTGCCTGTGACGTGTACAAACACAATATCGCAGTAGCACTCCGGCTTCCTGTTCCGGGTGTGACGTTATATCTCAGCTCGATGTTTCTTAGAGACGAGGGGTAGCCATAATTTGGATCCTCAGGAAGAAGCATGAAGAAGGCGATATTGAGACATTTTAATCGTCAATTCTAACGATATTGGTGAAAATATCTAAAATTATATTTAAGGCATTAATTTTCGAATTTATTGTTTCTTAATAATACTGTGACTCATATACCCATTGTTAGGCAACGTCTCGGTAAACATATTCCCGCGGGAGCAAACACGCGCAATAATAGGACGTCCACTCCTAGGTAACGGATCAGTAAACACCCCTACTTAACAACAGAGGCCGTCTTTTCTGCGTGATCCGTGCAAAGTGGTCATGCAGAAGAGTTCCAAAGCTGGCAGCTGCAGCATAGAGTGAAGAGTCGAGTTTCGAGACGCCAGCCTGCCAGGATATGGGCCTGGCAGCAGAGGAATTGAACCGAGTCGAGTCTTCGGAGTTGGCAGTTGCAGAATAATGAATTCGGCGGTGCAAAGAAGACTTCATGCGTGATTTGAACTGACTGTGAGACTGTTATAAATCCGCTGCCAGGAGTCCCAAGTCGTGTGTGTGTGTGTGTGTGTGTGTAAGATGTCAATAAATCCAAGCATCCAATCCAAAACACGTCTACATGTGTCAATACTTTTCATTAATTTTGCTTAACAATATTCAGAACTAAAGACATATTAAATTTCGATTACAAATTAAGCTTCCTTCCTCGTTTTGTCGTTGGAAAAATACGAGGTCGCCTTTTATTATGGCTCGTACGTTGCTTTCTAGTCGGGATAGCTCAGTCGGTATAGAGACTGGCTACGGGCTGGACGACCAAGGGGTCGGAGCTCAAGTCCCGGTATGGTCAAGAATTTTCTCTTCTCCACGTCGTCCAGACAGACTTTAGACAGACAACCTCCTATCCAATGGATACCTGGAGCTATTTCCCCGTGGGTGAAGCTCACCTCCAACTAGTGCCTAGGTCAAGAAAATGTGGACCCATACATCCGCTCCCCCATACGTCTTCATGGCGTATTGCTTAATTAGTTAATCATAGGGACAGTTTTGCCCTTGGTTTCTAATTGGTTGTTCTCTAGCCATCCGGTCACTGAACGCTGTAGCGTGCTGAAATTAAACGTAACAGTTATCCTCTAAATTTGTAGGATTTGAAGTTTTCACGGCGGTGACTATGAAGAATACCGTCTTCTGGGATGTGACGCCGTGTAGATCTGTACCGACGTTTCGGCGGAACGTGTCACCTCCATCTTCAGAGTAGAAAAATCAGCGAACGAGGAACCAGCGCAAGGTAAATATGCAGTGTTATCACATAGACCAGGAGGTGAGGCGCTGGCTTCGTACCGTGAGGACTCGGCTTCAGTCACCGCTGACTTCATGTGAGATTCGTGGAGAAATTTNCCCCCCCCCCCCAGTTTCGTCGGCTTTCCCGTGCTCCCTGTCTTTTCATCACTGCGCCATATTCACGTATCACCCCCCCCCCCCGAAGCGTGCGATAGTCTTGTCCTATCCGCACACAGTCACGTCCGCAGTCTTCAAGCAGGAGTCGCCATTTCCACGCGATACTTGACCGGTCACAAAGGAAGGAAGTTCAAAATTTGAAGATGTAATGGTCATCAACATGATTCAGTTTTTTAATGACGTAGTAGAATTTCCTTTAAATCCTTCAACAATGGCTCTACAGCCCTTTGTTGGGTCCTGGCCTCTTCTTAAGTTTCGTAATCTTTTTTACACAACGGTAGGACTCCTTGGGCGGGGGATCAGCCCGTCGCAAGGCCGCTACCTGCACACAGGACAACACAAACACAAAATAAACACACACAGACAGCCATGTCTTCAGTGGGATTTGAACCCACGATCCCGTTCGAGCGAGCGAATGACAGTTCATGCCTTAGATCGCGCGGCCACCGTGATCGGCCAGATTTTCCTTTACTGGGGTGAAAATAAACTTGACAGTGAAGTGGGGGGGGGTAGTAAGAGTGCAGCCTAACCGTCATAAACTGAGCATGCGAAATCATCAGATAGTGGCTTGTGCCTTTATGTCATCATTATC
>NW_019725007.1:242547-255439 GCF_002891405.2 Cryptotermes secundus | reverse complement strand
CGAGAAGACAAAAGGTTCTGGACTGAATGGTAGCAAGCATTACCTGAGTTCAATCGCCTCTTAATTTCCTCCTGAATCAGGTTTAGATCTGTTATCGTTGTTCCCAAATATCTGAACTGTGCCACATTTTCAAAACATCTGTTTCCTATCTTTATGTCATGATTTTGCCCTGCATTTTGGTGACGAGACGGCAACATATACTTAGTTTTCTCTGTGTTTGCTTCTAGACCAACCTCTTTACTTGCGTCAATTAAAGTTTGTGTGTTTTTCTTTATGGTATCTACATTATCACCCAGTAGATTCACATCATCGGCGTAAACCAACAGCTGATGTGTCCCGTTTAGTTTCAGTCGCACCTGGTTTCCCTGGACCTTCCTAATTGCATATTCTAAGGCAAAATTGAAAAGGAGTGGCGATAAAGCATCTCCTTGTTTTAGACTATTTTGAATAGGAAATTTATCAAACAAATGTTTGCACTAAAATATACATGTTTTAGTATAGACACGTAAATTTGTTATAAAAGTTCTCTGGTTAATAAATTGTAGCAGAACTTTTAACAGTGGTTATTGTCACTGATAGGCCACGCGTTCATGTCGCCATCTGTGGCAATCCGAGTCGATCCGAGTTACGAGTTTCGGCAGTTCTTGCGCCGGGCTTGCTAGCTGACGCTGTTCGTACCGACGATCATGCGCACAACCGCGTCGCTGCCGCCGGTTGAGTTTACAGCTGATTCTCTTCTAGCCGTTACCCCCCACCCCCTGTTCGTGCTGTTAGGATGCTTGGTTGCGAGCGGAGCAGGACTTGCGCTGGGCCCCAGTAGCCACCCGATTGTGGTGCCTACGAATTTACAGAGTATTCTCAGCTGGGGAAGTAGACTGGGAGGAGGGTTAGCTCTGATTGGCTGTGATGAAGGTTCGGAAAGCACGAGGCCTTATTTCTGGTTATATAAGGTTATCAACTCCATCCAGTGCGACTGATAATGTTTTTTAATATTTCATCCTTGACATGTTTCGGTGTGAGAGACCATCTTCAGAAGGATATATCAATACATACATACATAAATACATAGAATATCATCACAATGCCATGAATATAAACTCTGTTCCCTTAACAACTACAGCGCTGTGCATGAATACATTAAAATATATATAAATTATTGTAATTAATTTATTTACAAGTGTGGTTTTAAAAGACTTTGTTAAAATTAGAACCAATTTGGTTCTTCTCCTTCACACTGCACAGCGCTGTAGTTGTTAAAGGACCAACATTTTATATTCATGGCATTGTGATGATGTTGTATGTACGTATTGATACTGACCAATCACAGTGTAATAGTAGTTTCCGCTTGTATTGATATGTCCTTCTGAAGATGGTCTCAGACCGAAACATGTCAAGGATGAAAGAGTAAAAAGATAAACATTTATAAGTCACAGTGGACGCAGTTGATAACCTTTATAATGCTTCTAGTGTGAGGGACCGGGATGAACCAAATCAAAAGTATTTCCGGTTCTTAGCACGCGTTGCGCGCGCAGTCCGAAAGTGCCTCTGGTCGCTACGCACACCAACTTTTTACATTTTCAGTTATTCGTTACACTAGTTAAATTTATCACTTTATTTTCTCGTTGCCCTAGTTACACTTTAATATTATTATACACATTACACACTTTCTATTAATTTGAAGGTTAAACTACTTATCCGAAACCTGCACTCGGTTAGTGTAAGTGTATTTAGGCTTATCAACAAAACGGTCAGGAAGATAAGAATTTGGAATTCGCGCGGGACGCAAGCTCGCGTCTCTGGCCGTTGAGACCTGAAAGCAGGCTTCTTGATCCTGGATCAAGGACCATTTCAGGATCTGCAGCACTCAGAAAATTTACGTTCTCCTAAACCTCTCCGTTCACTTAGTTTAAAGCCTAGGCGGGTTCCAAAATGTACCTCTCCCAATCAACTGCTGCTGCTGAGCGAATTTAGACCTTAAATTCAAAACGGCGTTTTTTACAGCAATAATAGCTAATTTATGGGTCTGTAGAACGCCTCTTTAAAAAGTTATGTTCGCTCAGAACTGTCATATCTCGTGTTCTGAATGGTACACAAATTCTCTTGGAACTTACAGTGTTCCACCATAGGGGTGTGCACATCCTGTGTGCTAACAGCAAGAATGGGCTTACAGTGCCTTCTCATTTCAATAATGTGATCATCTTCCCTGTCTCCCGTTATAACACAAAAATTACATTGTTAATTATTTTCAGTTAAGGTGTCATTAATTATAATGAGCGGTTACGGAATAATATTATACCGCGCAATTTGGAGAACGTACCGGTGTATATATGTATATATATATTTGTTGCTAAAATTAACATTTCTGAAATAATATTACCGGATAAAGCAATACCCTGTTATTTTCAAACTGAAATGTTTTAGCATAAGAACTTATACCGTAAATTTTTAAAAAAGATCCGCTGAGAAGTACTAGGGTAGGCCTTATGGGCGAGGGCACACCAAGGAAACTGGCAACCGCAACTTCCGAGAAACGTCACCGATTTCAAGCAGGCAACTGGTTTCCAGCTTAGCAGGCGCAGACTGAGTAAACTTACGTTTGATTAATGGCTCACGTCATCTCAAGTGGTTGTGTTTACCGGCCAATTTCGCGCGTTCTTTTCCTGCAGTGTCAGATGGTAATATTTGTCCTGTCATAGTATGGTGGTGGCGCGTACACATTACTCGTGCTCGTGCTCGTGTGACTCGCTATGTTCGCGAGTAATGTTGACGAAATGACAAGTCACGAGACAAGCAAATTTTAAATTTTTAATTTAAAAACTGTAGCCAATAAATTAAAATACGACTACAGCCTATACACACTACGAGTAAATATACGGATCCTCACGCGCCGAAGCCTGGCGAGCAACTGAAGTAGTGTGGACGAAGATTTACGAGCACAAGTAAAAGCCAGACGAGTCTCCTGACGAGCACGAGTAATGTGGACGCGCCTTCAGAAGGGAAGACATGAGACAAGGAAACATTGGGTGCACCCGTTCTTGCGCGACAATTTAAACTCGGGTGCTTATATTCTTTTTTTTTTTTTTTAAGAACTTAACCAGTACCCAGAACTGCTGAAATCACTTTACAAAATGAACATTGAAAGTTTTTCTATTAGTGGATCTTGTAGGACCTCAAATTCGAAGAAACGATACAAAATTTCGTACAGATGTGTCGGCAGAAGAAAGACTGCTGATACTCTGAGGTAAGGAAAGTTTATCTATTTACTGCTATATATAGTATATTATGGAGATGTCTAAACAAATACCACGCCACTGCTAGGCATTGTTTTTACATTATCTGTTACAATCAGTTTGTATCACCCGTGCCATTTGTGTGGGAGTCCACATTTCCTGATTTCCTCTGTTCCGTTTGCAAATATGTTAACACTCACTGGAGCTATCATGTAGTTCTTGAGATGTTTCACTCAGTCTGTGATAGACTGCTGGTCACTTCCTGTATCTTCTAATATCTCATCCATCAGATTTAGAACTCCAATTTTAAACGTACGTTTCTGCTTAGAAGTCATTGATTTCATATCTGGGAGCAGACTGTGCAGAAAGCCTGAGTCTGGATCCGCAGTTCTCCACTGCGTCTCTTGCTTCACGTAGTCCATGAAGCACGTATCAGCCGGATCCAAACCTGTTGGCCGACGTCGTTTGCTAAGTAACGGCTGCTTAGAATCGTCTCGGTTGCTCTGATGATAAGCTTGTTGTACCACGGCAGGACTCTGCGATGGTGTGATACTTTCCGGCAAGTTTTCATCCGACGTTTCGTTCATCTGAGTGTCTTCTTCGTTTTCTCCCGATAATGCAGTGTCTTCTTTACTGTGCGACGCTGCCAAATTGCTTTCCTGGTGGCTACTTTTCGTTATGTGTGGAATCATGAACTGCATTGCGTCATGAAGATAGTATGGACGCTTTTTAGCAGACGACCCAGGTGTCTTATCATGCAAATGGCGGACGAATACTGTTCTTATGTGTTTCCATCTGTCTTTACAGGCTGCGACTGAAAAGAAGATAAACGGGTCTCAAACATTCAGTGTGAAACAATTCAGACGATTTAAAGCGAATTACACTTAAAGCACTAACTGTTTCACTAATCCAAGTTTTATAATTCATTTCTTATTGCACGAATTTACAATAAAGAAAAGTATGAACGTTGCGCATAGGCAACTGCAACTGGTTGTTGTTCTTGTTTTGAGGTGTTTGGCAGAGGGCAGCAGTGTCGCTGCATTTCAGTTTATGGGGGGCAAGGGCACAATTGCAGACACTGTATCTGCAATATGGACGACATTAAACACCTGTTCATGCCACCACCAAACGTATCAAAATGGAAACGCATTGCAGAAAGATGTCTTGATTTTTGGAACTTGCCGAACTGCAGTTTTTACTATAGGGTTCTGACGATGGTGTATAACACACAGAGATATTGGGTTTTCGAACTTTGTCCATCGTCCTGGTTTTTAAGATAACTAAGAAAAACTAAGAAATCCAGTGATTGAGGCTAGCTCTTTCTAAGGGACCCAACACAATAGGTGTTTTCCCTCACCTGAGGACGGAAACAGATCCAGTTTCCGAAATGTCGTGTTTTTCTTAGTTATCTTAAAACCAGGACGACGGATAAAGTCCGAAAACCCAATACCTCTGTGCATAGTTTCATTAGATGAGGATCAAGTCCGCAAAACCAGATCACTATACTACAACTGCAAGAGCTATGTTTCGGTCATGCAACTGGCAGGTGCAGACGCCGAAGCCCTATTTACTACAGTCCATGCCGGAGATATTGGCAAGAACAGAGATGGGTCTGTGTTTAGGGCCTCTACTCTCGGAGAGCTGCTGCACATCCCATTTCCAACTTCCCTACCACCGGGTGACAGCGGCGAAGCATTCCCCTACTACTACGTAGCAGATGAAGTATTTCAATTGAAAATAAGTTTAATGAGACCTTACCGTACAAAAGTGCTGACTAACAAATTACGTATATTTAATTACAGCCTCTCTCGTGCCCGAAAATGTATAGAATGTGCATTTTGTATACTAAATGCAAATTTCAAGATATTTGAGGGACCAATATGCTGCAAAGAACAAACTGTGAGTTCAATCCTGAAAGCATTTGTTACCCTCCACAATTTCATGAGAACACAGCAAGGGCAGTTTTGCGGAGGAGCTGAAAATCATGCAGTAAATCAGTCAAGTCATCATATTTTAAATGATGATGATGGAAGGCAGAGATCGTCGAAGGCACAGCGCCTACGAAATCAGCTGGCGGATTGTTTCTTAACGCCAGCAACAGCAATTCCCTCTCAGTGGAGTTATATTAATTGAATTCAGCTGATGATTGTAAAGGAAGAGGGCTAACTCAGCTGCTACCTTGTATCACAAAGCACGGGTCATATTGCAGTAGTTGTTTGCAATGCTTTGGCAGGCATATTCTGTATTTGTATCCTATTATAAGTTTCTATTATAAAAATATATAAACATACATACCAGACTCCTTCATCTCATGTGAAATTCTTTCCCAAGCCAAATCTACTTTGTCCCGTCTACCATAGTTTGGGTGGCATTTGTCATATATGCCAGGCTCCTGTTCAATTAACTGCACAAAAACAAAATTATCAACTTTATCAGCCTTTCGTGCCATATGAACAAGTATACGAATCACAGAAACACGTTAGAACAGCTGACGCTAGAACACAACGCTGCAACGCAATTGTGAGAAGACTGGCTTGCGCAGTTGCCGAGTTTCTCGGTCTTCCGGCAGTTGCGTTGCCGTTTCCTCGACTTGCGCAGCTCAGTTCTGTTCCATGTGTTCAACGCACTCTGATAACAGTTCTCGGAAATTACGTTGCCAGTGTCCTTGGTTTGCCCGCGCCCTAGTGGAGCTTCCTGCAAATTATTGATCCGTGCTGGTTGTAGAGTGTGACGCGGCAGACGTTAGAAATGCTTTCATGTTATGCTTGCATTCCTGCCCGCTCATAAACATTCGCGCACTGTAGTTCCTTAAAGCTTTATTTCCAGTTTTTCTCAGGGAGCACTCGGCTTTGCGCTCTCCAGTAACGATAAAATGGGTGCTAAGTTTGAGAATTCTCGTGATGACAAAACAACTGTAGCACTTGCTATAAGTGGGTAAGTTCAGCAGTAATTTGTTAGGCATCTACGGCAGGACAAAATGGGCAGAGCCTCCGAATCTTCCACCTGAGCGGTTCACTGATTGACGGTAAGCTGGCTCTACGAGGAGTCACAGTGTTTCAGCTTCATGTCGGACATGCTGCACGCTCGCCACAGTTACGTGATTCACAATTTTACGTCGATAAATTTCCTACGCTTTTTTTTTCATTTGTCCGACACATTTTTTTTTCGATGACTCTTCCAGCCCATTCAGGGCCCTGGCCTCTTATTCAGTTTCGTAATCGTTTTTACACAAACGGTAGGACTTCTTGGGCGTGTGATGAGCCCATCGCAAGGCCTCTACTTAAACACAGGACAACACAAACACAGAGTAAACGCATACACACACGAAACATCCATGTTCAAACCCACGATACCAGCGTCCAAGCGAGCGAAGACATTTCATGCCTTAGACGGCGCAACTACTGTTCTCGGCGTCCGCCACGTCTAAAGACAAAAAGGTAAGAGTTAATACCCGTGCTTAATTTACGCACTATGCCATGAAGGTATATGAGGGAGTGGAGGTATAGCTCCATCATTCTTGAACTTGTAACTAGACCGAGATGAGCGTACAGCTTCACGTCCTCGCCGCTTTATGAACGGGGAAACAGTCCCCAGTACGCACTGGACAGGGGGTTGAGTACATGGGCCCCAGAGCCGGTCCAGACGCTATGGATAAGACAAAAATTTCTTCCCTTGCTGAGAATCGAATCCTGATCATCCAGGTGTTAGCCTAGACGCTACACAGACTGCGGTCAATTGATATATGAACTGCATATGAGATGCTGGGAGGAATAAAACCATTTCAGAAGACTTGAATTTAGAAGTAGAGCGACCGGTGTTGTGATGACGCTGTATTAACAACATGCTATTTTTAAACACTCATGAGATGAGGCCATGAGAATGACTGACAGGGGCTGTAGCACTGTTTTATTTTAAGGCGGAGTTGTTCTGAGCAGTGGCACACAAACTTTGAAGCCTTAAATTTCAGGGGGAATAATTGCTCTGACAATTATGCTCGTCTTTCGACAAATTTACTTATATTTACGGTCTATATATTGATATATTGGACAGTTTCGTGTGCTTCTGAAACCTTACATTCTCTTCACACGCTCGATGATGGACAAGTCCAGAAGTTGAGCAACAAATAACTTCACAAAAATCTGCAGAATTTAGAGTGGGACAGGCGCGAAGTTTTTGTGGGGCAAAGTAGCAAATACGTACATTCGGCCTGCGATGTAGTCATTACCTCATAACTGCATTATTTATCTTAATACTCATCACAATAACGAAATCAGAAGGCCGTCACACTACGTTGCGTTCAAGTTCTAAGGTCTCCGATTTTTTTTTTCTCACACAATAATCATACAAAAAATTTGAAACTTCTGTCACTTTTCAACGTAATCTCCCTGCAGCCGTACACATTTTTCACAACGTCGACGCCATGATTCCATGGCCGCTGCGAACGCTTCTGTAGGAGTCTGTTTTGACCACTGGAAAATTGCTGATGCAATAGCGGATTGAAAAACGGCATCCATGTCTCATCCATTGTCACAGTTGATGAAAAGAAAGTCCCATTCATGCCTTCATCATTGCCATGCGTGCAGCCTTGTGGTCATCCGCCAAAATTCGTGGAACCCACCTGGAGGACACTTTCCGCATTCGCAGGTCTTCATGCAGGATTTTGTGCACAGATCCCACGGAAATGCCAACTTTGGGGGCGATGTTTTCCACACTCAATCGGCGATCCTCCAAAACAACTTTCTCAACTCGCTCGACCATGTTGTCAGACCGGCTGGTGCGAGGCCGAGATTGTTTTGGTTCGTTGTCACACGACGTTCGGCCTTCTTTGAACTGTCGCGCCCACGAACGCACATTTTTCACATTCATGACACCATCACCACATGTCTCACTCAACTGGCGATGAATTTCAATGGGTGTCGCACCACGCAAGTGGAGAAAACGAATGATTACTCGCTGTTCTTGTAACGAAAACGTCGCCATTTTAAGTATCAAAAACACTCCTCACACTCGCCGCTACCACTAGAGTTCTGTGTGCCGTAGAGTTCTGCCATCTCTGTCACGCATTCACAAAGAGTGCACACGTATTTTAAACAAAACCGCATATGCCTATCTGCTCCCAGTCCTGAGAAAAAACATCGGAGACCTTAGAACTTGAACGCCCCTCGTAATACCTGATTTTGTCATTGGAGCCAGTCCTATGCACCATTCACGGGTTCAATCCCAGGTTAGGTCATGTGGGATTTGTGGTGGATATTCTCCGAAAACTTCGATTTCCCTTGTCAATTCTCGTTCCGCCGACTGCTCCGTATTATTGCCCTGTCATTAACACTGGATAGGCACGATTCTGACAGCGTCGGTATTTTCTTTTATTGCTAGTGGGGTGGGATCAAGTCCCTTGTACTGCGGCCACTCCTGGCCTATTGTACCAAGCGTCGGTATGTAACAATCAAGGAAACAAACACAGCCCTTCCCGCGAAGATCTCTCCTAATATGTTCCTCGCTTCTTCTTTTCGGTCTTCGAAACGGATGTTTCTAATAGGTTTTTCACCGACATATTGGATTCCTAACTCCATGGAGCTGAAGCTGCCAGTTGCTCAGCTAGTGAGAATTTCCTGAAATTGTATGGATCCCTAAGGTTCATTATCGCGCTGACAACAGACCTGCACTGGTCCCTATCCCGACCCAGATCAATCCAGTCCATACCATACCACCACATCCTATTTCCATTTTAATATTATCGTTCCATCTACGTCTAGGACTTGTTAGTGGCCTCTTTCCTTCTGGCTTTCCCACCAATATCCTATATGCATTCCTCTTCGCCCCCATTCTTGCTACATGCCCTGCCCACCTAATCCTCCTTGACTTTATCCTTCTAATTATACTTGGTGAAGAGTACAAGTTATGAAGCTCCTCATTATGCAGTTTTCTCCAATCTCCTGTCTCTTCATCGCTCTTCGGTCCAGATATTCTCCTCAGAACACCCTGTTCTCACTGTTCTTTCCATAATATCAGAGACCAAGTTTCATACCCATACAAAGCCACAGGCAATTTACGAGTAGACAGCAGAGGAGAAGACAAGAGACTGTGATCAGAATGGTAGCAGCTGCCTACATTACGAGGTGCTGAGACTGCTTGCTCTCCAGTGTCACGCCTCTCTACTCTTCTGTGCGCTGTAATCCTTCGTTTTGGGGAGCAGGCTGGGAGATACTGGCGTATTCGTTTTGCAATCTTCTATTTTCCCTTCCTTTTCTACTTCTTAATCACCCTTTCCTCTTCCTTCTCTTCTACTCTGTGGGTTATTTAGCAATAAAATTACAACGCCAGCAGAAGTCGCAGCTGTAGTGTCCTGACATGTACAGTGTCTGCATGGGCTGTGCTATTGCTTTCGCAGCTAAAGACTGTAGCTGTGGTTCTGACTTTGTGCAGCCGAGTTTTAAGATTTAAACCTCGCTGATTTTTTTAACTATGTACGTCAAATGGTCAGATAAGGACGAATTGGCCTTGCTAACGACTCACAAGACACGAAGGTCACACAACGATTCGTCCGCTTGCCGAAGCAGAAATGAGGAATCGTGGTTTGTTTACATCGGTCGGTTTAATAAGGCGCAGTTGAAGTATAAATGCTGTGGGAAGTGTAAATCCATTTCAGATTTCCCGAGACTCGTATATCTCAAGCTGCCAGTTCGCACTAAGTTCGCCGACATGTGGCGGTCGCTCGGTCGGTACAGTTCGCTTGCGGACTAAAACCATGGAGTTTGTTTTTGCTTGTCATTTGTTTGCTGTTAGTTACTACAATGTGAACTAACGGCCATACAACGTTGAAAATACCGGTTCTCGTCCTGTCACCGAAGCTAAGCAACAATGGGCGTGGTTAGTACTTGGATGGGTGACCGCTTGGGAACAGCACATGCTGCTGGCACTTCATTTTTGGCCGTGCCATAGCTCAAGCGGTTAGTCGCTGGCTTCCCACCCCGGCGGCCCGGTTCGATCCCGGGTTTGGTCAAGTGGGATTTGTGGTGGACAAAGTGGCGCTGGAGCAGGTTTTTTTCCGAGTACTTCGGTTTCCCCTGCCAATCTTCATTCCACCAATTGCTCCACAATCACCCTCACCTATCATCTGGGGCTGGTACAATAGGCCAGAAGTGGCCGCAGTACAAGGGACTTAGTCCCACCCCACTAGCAATAAAGAAAATAATACTATATTCTGATATAAGGGCCGTTTCTCTAACAATAGATGAATAGCCGTAAACGTTCTCACTGCAACGAATAAAGGCAACAATATAAGAACTGCCGTTTCCATGCGACGGCCGGTAAACATCCCACTTAAGAACGTGACAAAAATATAGGAGAAACTGTGTTTTCTATGCGGTCTGCGCCAAGTAAACACACGGCACATTGCTGGGCAACGAAGCTGTAAACACGAATCCTTAACAAAAGAAGACCGTGTTTTCTTTGGAGTCCTTGCAGAGAAGTTATGTTGAAGACAGTAGCCGCTACGAGTCAATTTTTTTTATTGCTAGTGGGGGTGGGACTAAGTCCCTTACACTGCGTCCACTTCTGGCCTATTGTACCAGCCACAGATGATAAGTGAGGGTGATTGTGGAGCAGTTGGTGGAATGAAGATTGGCAGAGGAAACCGAAGTACTCGGAGAAAACCTGCCCCAGCGCCACTTTGTTCACCACAAATCCCACTTGACCAGACCCGAGATCGAACCCGGGCCACCGCGATGGGAAGTCAGTGACTAACCGCTACGAGTCAATTGGTTCTTGGTAGGAGATAGCCACGGGAAGTTCGTAGTAGAAGCGGAACTGGAAGTCTGCCTGTGAGGACTTAGCGTGTGATTTGTGCTGTAGTTCAGTGATATATGGAGTGCGACAATTATAGTTCCTATGTTAAAATCCGTTGCCGGGAAACGGATAAGGAAAACTTTGCAGAGGGATAGCCATTCTTTAGATCCGCTACCTAGTAACGACTAGTGTAAGCAGATATAGAATAATTTATTTATGTGTTATAATTACAGTAATCTGTAATTGGTTGTCGTTAGGCCCTGTAACTGGTCAATAAATCCAATTACCAATCCGAAACCGTATGTAGTCAGTGATACACGTGACAATATTTTAAAAGAACTTCTTCTTTGATCAAATTAAGCAATACTATTCGATCCGAATCCTGACTTTCCCGACTGGGGTGTGTGCAGTTCTCCCCAGTTCGTTCGGACATATGCCCAAATGGTACCCCAAATTAGTTCACAGTTTTCTGTTTTCAACTCACTGCATACTAGCCACGCTGCAGTTATCACTATATAGACATATTCTGATCTACTTAACAGCGTCGCTAAGTAAGCCACAAATATGGACAAGATATGGTAAATATTTAAGGAAAATAAAGAAATAATCCTTTTCATTTCTGTGTGTAGAGATATTTTGTTTGAGACGGTAAATTTGTAAGCGTAATACAGAATGTTCAATCATGGAGGAAAATTCGCAACACCGCTGACCGGGCCCAACATTCCTCACAGATTGCTGCTATAACTGTAACGGCAACGGCGCGCGTTTATCAGCGCTAATGACTCATTCTGCTATCAGCAGTTACAGCAGCAATTCGTGAGGAATGTTGGGCCAGGTCAGCGGTGTTGCGAAGTTTCCTCCTAAACTGAACGCACTGTATGTAGGGGAGTGTGGGGCAAAGTGAAGCAGTTATTCATAGTAGAGAGAGTGAGTGTGTGTGCGTGCACGTGTGTGTGTGTATACCTACGTTTAAGCATGCGCAAGTATAATTTATTTTGACGTAAGTTTTGTAAACAATCTGCTACGTAGATTGAAGAAGGAACTTCTATAACTTCTGAAATATTAAATTTTTTCGGAACCTTTACACATTTTTCAGTTTTCCTCAGATAAGGGATAAAGTTAACTATGCTTCGAAACAAAATGAAATTCAAGCAGTTTTCTTTTTATGAGACTTATAGGCGTTAAACTGAGAAGAACTCATGAGCAACAACATATTTGTTGGGGAGGGGGGGACTATTAGACCCGTTTTGGGCTGGATGACCGGATTAATTGCACATTTACACAACTTGTTACTGCACTTCACAAACCGCGTCTTCCCTTCTCCATCATCTTCGTCTGCTGTTTCCAGAGACACTCTCAGTTCTCCTCTCTGAGTCAGAGTCACTTTACGACTGGCGGTTTACCGCCAATCAGTTCGTCTTGGCGTCAAGCCCCTTGAGGCCCACGACCAGAGATTTTTCCCAACTGAACTCTTGCGGTAATAGTCCTTAAGTAACACCCTCTATGGCGAGAAGATGGGTCTGTCTCTTATGAATACACTTGACCTTTCGTCAAGCATACATTTCGCACATACAGCCTGTTACTGAAAAGTCTTCCTTTTGCACTAAGCACAAGTCCTCTGTCAGTACAGGCTTTACAGAGCAGATCATGCCTAACTTACAGATCTTATGCTACAACGGCAGCTTAGTCATTTGAACCAGCCCTGTCCAACTCGGCGCCCGTGGTATATTTTTCTGGCGCCCTCCGTAACCACATATAATTGAGCCGATTTTTAATATTAATTCAATTGTAAGACAAGAGACATTTTTGAACGTTTGAGTACTGTTACATATTTTCGAAAAAAAAATTTATATTATTATTATTATGTAGTAGTA
>NW_019725007.1:227651-242235 GCF_002891405.2 Cryptotermes secundus | reverse complement strand
ACACACACACTTACGGATCATCTTCAGAGGGAACATCAATACTTATTCGGAAACTACCATCACAATAGGTGTTCTGATTGCTAAACTACATACACACATAATGCCTGGAATACACAATGTACACAATATTCAACTTTTCACAATCACAGCAGCCTTCCTGGTATTAAAACTTTTAAAGTGTTTAAAAAAATTAGCTTACCTGGACTTAAATGTATTTAATAGACACAGACAAATAGAAATTGAAATATACAGGAAACCCACGACGTGCTATCCTAAAGAACAAAAATTGCCAGCTTATAAAAATTGGATACACAGACTTCTTACACTACCCCTTGAGGAAAATGCTAAAAACAAAGAATTAAATACTATTATTAATATAACACTAAATAATGGCTATAGAAAGGAAGACATCACACATCTATACAACAAACTTAAGCTAAAGATGGGTAACCCGGATAATAAAGACGAGAAGGAACAAAATGGGTCACTTCTACTTATACAGGAAATTACATACGAAAAATCACAAAACTATTCAAAAGCACTAACATACAAGTAAAGATAGCCTTCAAAACAGCCAACACAATAGGTAAACTAATAAATGAAAAACGAGACATAAACCCCTACGAACAAAGTGGGATATAGGAAATGACATGCCAAAGTTGCCAAAAAGTATACATCGGCCAAACTGGTAGAAATCTAACAGGATACAAAGAACACATAAGAAACGTAAGACTAAACAAGGACGAATCAGCATTTGCCCAACACATACTACTTAAACACCATCAGTCTGTCTCCACTGACTCAGATTGTCTTCTGTTTCACAGAAATAAACCGTGCCTGAGATCCTCGTTATATAGCCTCGGGAAGACCTCAACAGAAAAAAACCGTTTCCTAACGATTCCTCTGTTGTTCTAGAGGTGTGTTTACCTCGCCGTTACATAGAAACTGTAGTTCTTCTATTGTTGCCTGCGTGTTCATTTTTGCGAGAACCTGTTTACCGAGTCGTTGCCTAGTAATGAACGTCTAAGCTATTCCTGGTTTCAGTCATCATGTCGCAATATGCTAGGGAAATGAGTTGTAGCAGTTAATGCTCTAATGTACACTATAATGCAAGACATATATTACAATTACTGTTCCATGAAAATTATTACTGAATTGAAGCCAAACATACACCAAACAGGCTGATTTTTTTTTGTCTGAGTTCAACATCCCCAAGAAGTCAGCCATTTTCTTTCACAGTGCAATGGACAATTACACCCTTCCGTACATGA
This sequence comes from Cryptotermes secundus, assembly GCF_002891405.2. Taxonomy (NCBI): domain Eukaryota; kingdom Metazoa; phylum Arthropoda; class Insecta; order Blattodea; family Kalotermitidae; genus Cryptotermes; species Cryptotermes secundus. Next base: position 240,964 of record NW_019725007.1, on the reverse strand, counting down.
AGTCCAGTGGGAGGTGAAGAACAGTAAAGGAGGCATTTGGAAAGCGAGTTTTTCTCTCTTCACTCTCGCTCTATATCTTCTCCATACATGTGCCCACTTCTATATTATGCGTTCATTTTATGTGCTTTAGGCAAAGAACACATAAGGAGGAACGTTGTCACTCTTGGCTGCTGGCTAGGAGATGTTACACAACCAGTGGTGATATTACCTCGTTGTATTGTTCACAGTTTATAATGACTGTGGAAGATGAATTACTCAAGTCTTTCCATTATCCTAGGGCCACTGCTATGCTCTGAAGCCTCTGCAATTGCACCGGAAGTTGTTGACATTATTTAGACCTATTTATGGCAGATTGGTTGCCACCCTCTCTTTGAATCGGTTCGTTTAGTCTGAGGATCTAAAGTCATGCGCTTGCTTCATATTCTCCGCGCTATTGCAGATTTATTGTGTCTTGGAAAGGCATTAATTTTCGGGTCTGAATTACTGCATACTGCTGCAGTTGTGTAGCTAAGTATCGTTCCCAGAATTGGGTCTGTATTTCTGAAGCCGCTGCTGTTGTGTAGCTAAGTATCGTTCCCAGAATTGGGTCTGTATTTCTGAAGCCGCTGCTGTTGTGTAGCTAAGTATTTTTCCCAGAATTGGGTCTGTATTTCTGAAGCCGCTGAAAATATTTCCAACAAAAATCCGAAGTTAAATTGCCCGTCGGTGTTCTACACTGCGCCATACTCCCCCACAATACTACATTTTTTACTCGTATAATTGTCTCATGATCTTTATTACGATCACCACTGTCACCATCACCACGGTCACAACTTACTGGTATGTATCATACAGACGATTTTACTCGTCATTTTTGTCACAAAATTCGGTCGAACAGTGATCAGAAACAAAAGAAATGAATACACTGAACTGAAGGGTACATTACGAGGAATGTATGCACGTAGCTTTCTGTGCGCTTTAGAAGATTAGGAATGTTTATCATTTCCCTGATGCATACAATTACCTCGTCTGGCTGAAACGCTTCATTTTAGACATGGACAGATGTGCATCTTGAAATAAATTCCTGCGTTTCTTAGCATGATTTTTTTACATAATATAACATATGTAAATTCGCTAAAAGATTAAAAGGGTAAAGCTATCCCTGTAACAGGCCGTGGAGGCCCATAGGTTTGCGAGACTTCGAGGCTCCCACATTTTTCCAGACAATAGGCTCATAGATGGCGGTGAAGTTGTCAGCCTTACGCGCCGGCCACCCTTTACCCCCAAGAATATTCCTGGTACTCATTTCTGTTAGAGGCTGAGTCGAACCCAGGGCCATAGTGCGGCTGGAAGAATTAGATCAATTGAAAAATCCACCTCATCGGGACTCGAATCAGCGACCTTTCGGGTTATAGCATAGTGCCTTAACCAACTACACTACACCAACATAAATAAGTTGGTTATTTTGTGACGCCCAGATGACTACTTAGGTTACTTCCTGTCAAATGAAAAGCGATAGAATCATTTAGAATGTCAGTAAGGACGGACGAAAAGTAGCCTATTTAAGGCGTCATCTTAACTTTGATCTACCGGTACAGAGGGAATGAGAAAAACCACGAGAACCTCACTCGATTCCCGGTAGTGACTCGAACCGGGTACCTTCTGAACGTAAGGAAGCTGCCCCAAACAGTTCCGTCTAAAAAATCGAAATTCCTTCACCTACCCTTTAATTAAATTCCTCAGACAATGCTGAAGTACCGGGAACTGTCACCCATCCCTCACGCCTGTTCAGTGTGCTCGTAGCATCGCTGGAGCCCATGTGCTTGTAACATTGTTAGCTGTCTCTGTTTTACATGTGTTAGTATAACAAGACAGGAATATTGAATAACAATTAAGTATGCATACAAAAACAAACTCCGTGATTTTAGTCGCAAGCGAACTATACCAATCGAGCGACCACCGCTTGTCGGCGAAGTTCTGTACCAACTTTAGCGGATAGAGGGTGTCGCGTGGTCAGCGCAACGAATCTCCACGGCCGTTAATTTCGGTTTTCTCGACCGAAGCCGCTATTTCCTTGAAATAGCTCCTCAGTTATCATCACGAGGCTGAGTGGACCCCGTTCCCGACCAACTACTTCTGAGAAAATCTGAATCTGTGGCCAGGACCGCTGACCACTAGACCACAGAGGCGGTCTATGCATATATTCTTTAAATTAATTCTCTGCAGTTTTGCATGTTTAAAACTGACATCGCGAAAATTTAGTAGCATTACAGATGGGGTCAGACTGCGCAGAACCAGAGATAATAATTCCATATATTTCAAATGAAAGCTTCATATCTTATACTCATCTACATTTTGTTCTGTGTTCAACGTTTTTTTTTTTTTTTTACTAAGGCCATATTCCTTTAGAGGAGTAACAACTTTAGCTGCATTTAAAGCATTCAACAAATATGCACCAATCTCTTCTGCGGTGTGATGTAATTGCTTCGACATTTCTATGAGATATCCGTGAACGTCTGCTAGACTACACGGCGTCACGACATAGAACGCAGCGCCCTTTGTCGTCACCGCCTGATGTAGAATAATCAGTACCAAATTTCGCCTAAATATGTTAACAGCTTCCAAGATGAAGCATGTGGACGGACGGAGAGACAGAAATGCACGTATAAATTTTACCCAATTCGGGCAAAAAAAGGTTATACGTAAAATACTTTCATGGTTTTAATCCCCACCGTTCTTGCATTTTTTGCTTTTATCCGGACACAGTTCTTTCTTGTCCCATGTTGCAGCGCAAGGTCACGCCTCTTGAAAGGATAAAACACGCTGAAGCTCGTACAGATTGAAAGTGTTTCTTGTCTCACGTTGCAGCGCAAGGTCACGTCTCTTGAAAGGATAAAACACGCTGAAGCTCGTACAGATTGAAAGTGTTTCTTGTCTCACGTTGCAGCGCAAGGTCACGTCTCTTGAAAGGATAAAACACGCTGAAGCTCGTACAGATTGAAAGTGTTTCTTGTCTCACGTTGCAGCGCAAGGTCACGTCTCTTGAAAGGATAAAACACGCTGAAGCTCGTACAGATTGAAAGTGTTTCTTGTCTCACGTTGCAGCGCAAGGTCACGTCTCTTGAAAGGATAAAACACGCTGAAGCTCGTACAGATTGAAAGTGTTTCTTGTCTCACGTTGCAGCGCAAGGTCACGTCTCTTGAAAGGATAAAACACGCTGAAGCTCGTACAGATTGAAAGTGTTTCTTGTCTCACGTTGCAGCGCAAGGTCACGTCTCTTGAAAGGATAAAACACGCTGAAGCTCGTACAGATTGAAAGTGTTTCTTGTCTCACGTTGCAGCGCAAGGTCACGTCTCTTGAAAGGATAAAACACGCTGAAGCTCGTACAGATTGAAAGTGTTTCTTGTCTCACGTTGCAGCGCAAGGTCACGTCTCTTGAAAGGATAAAACACGCTGAAGCTCGTACAGATTGAAAGTGTTTCTTGTCTCACGTTGCAGCGCAAGGTCACGTCTCTTGAAAGGATAAAACACGCTGAAGCTCGTACAGATTGAAAGTGTTTCTTGTCCCATGTTGCAGCGCAAGGTCACGTCTCTTGAAAAGACAAGACACGCTGGAGCTCGTGCAGATGGAAAGTGTTTCTTGTTTCAAAGGGGAAATGGCGTGATGGAGTTCAGCTGTGAAATGTATATGGACCGAATTCTCCGTTTGTATGGAACATCTTCCAGTTGCTTGTCGAGAGAAATGCGTGAGGGTTGCAATATATGCAGCGCCTGGCTCCCCTGCTACAATGTAAGCTTCGAATTGGGGGGGGGGGGAGAGACAGCCTGGCCTATATTTATGAAGACGTTTAACGTTTCGAAAACACATTATCAATAAACGATTAGGAAGACATGAGAAGAAGCGATTTTTGAATAAATGTGGCTCTGTTATATAATTAAAATTATTTATTATAAAGTTTTATGACGAAAATGGCAGAATTCTTGTCACTGACCTCGTTCAGGCTACCACAGATCCCTATCCTGAGCCAGATGAACCCGGTCCACGCACTCCTGTCCTTTTTCTCTGAGAACCTTGTTAATTGCATCCTCCCTTCTGCGCCTAGTTCTTCCAAATGGCGTCTTACCATCAGATTTTCATACCATAACTTTATATGCATTTATTCTCTCACCCATGCGTGCTGAAGGTTCTACCAATCTCTTCCTTGATTTTATTAGACTATATTATATTTATATATACAACAAATAAACATCAAAGTCAGAGAGACATGAGAAATAGTTTATACATAATTGGAAAATGTATGTACTCCATTGAAATACATTTACACGCTTTTTATTTGAATCGGTCTAATAAAATTCAGTGTCTGTTAAACGATTTTCAAAACAGATCTCCCCCACCCCCCACACTCCAGAACGAAATGCGAGAGACTTCACTGCAGCCAATAGCAAGCGATACATACCTGTGCCAAATTTCGGAACAAACGCACACCGTTATTTGCGTTTGCTTTGGGTTCAGTCCAGTTGGGGACAATATGGCTCCAACTGCCGGAATGCTACATTTTACTGCAAGAAGCTAACAACATATGGGGAGCCGGGATAGCTCAGTCGGCCGGTCAACTGAGGGGTCGGAGTTCGAGTCCCGGTAGGGGCAAGCATTTTGTCTTCTCCACGTCCTTCAGACCGGCTCTGGGGCCTACACAATGGGAGTAAAAAGGCCGGGGCGTGAAACTGACCACTAATCTTCACTAGTGCCGAAGTTGAGAAAATGCGGATCTATATATCCACTCTCCCCATACTTCTCCATTGTGTCTTTGTTTCACACGGAAGTGACATTATTGCATCTATTTGTATTCAGAAAGTCTGTGGTTCGAATCTTCATTGGTTTCGTTTGGTTACCATCAGAATGCTGGAATGTTCGCTAGTAAGGAATTCCGTTGTCTTCTGCTTCGTATTGGCGAGGAGTTCAGTTCGAACCTGTTCACAAACTGCTGCTGCCTGTACTGACGTTTCGTCTGCTTTAGCGACGCTGCCACTGTAGAGCTTTGATGACGTCGGTGACAGGGTGGCTAGTGAAGGTGGAATGAGACCCGGTCACGTTGGCCGCGCGGCCTAAGGCATGAACTGTCTTCCCTCGCTCGAACGCTGAACCCAAGGCATGAATGTCTGTGTGTGTGTGTGCGGTTATTTTGTTTTGTGTTGTCTTGTGTGGCCTGGTGGTCAGAGTTCCTGTCTAGAGATCCAGATGTCCCGGGTTCCATTCCCGGCTCTACCAGACTTTCTGAGAAGTAGTGGGTCTGGAAAGGGGTCCACTCAGCCTCGTGAGGATAATTGAGGAGCTATTTCAAGGAAATAGCGGCTCCGGTCTAGAAAATCAAGATTAACGGCCGTGGGGATTCGTTGCGCTGACCACGCGACACCCTCTATCCGGAAAAGTTGTCACTAACTTCGCTGACAAGCGGCGGTCGCTCGGTCGGTATAGTTCGCTTGCGGACTACAGGACACGGAGTTAGCTTTTTGTGTGTGTGTGTGTGTGTGTATGTGTTGTCCTGTGTAGGTAGCGGCCTTGTGACGGGCCAATCCCCCGTCAAGGGAGTCCTACCGTCTGTGTAATAAAAATTACGGAATTGAATAAGAAGCCAGGGCCCAACAAACGGCTGTAGAGCCATTGATGAATAAATGAACGAATGAATGAATGAATGAATGTGCAATGAGAATTGGCAGGGGAACAGACGTACCCGGAGAGAAACTGCCCCCGTGTTATCTTGTCCGGCACAAATCCCACATAACCTGATCTGAGATCGAACCCGGGCCGCCGCCGCCGTTGGAAGCAGACGATTAACTGCGTGAGCTGTGACATGGCCTCATTTCTACGCCGCAGGTTCCTTGGAGCCAGTGTTAGGATACTAAACAACTATTTTCAGTACACATTCCACTCACTAGATTCGCATAGCGGGGGGTCCTCTGTTTTAACCTCAGCCAAGTTGCTGGCTGCCCTGATCGGTTCTGATGTTTTTCTTGCTTTCACTCAAAATCAGTTGGGCGGATGTCACAATCGTCTCCATCCAAACCATATCTTGTTCAGAACACATCATGCCATGCTGAGAGCAGTGCCCACTCACTAATTCTGTTTTATTATTATCTTTATTCTTTGAGATTTTCTGGGGTTCTCGGTGCATGTACCGTCCATCTTATTTTCCTCGATTTACCCACATTGACAAACTGCGCTGCCACCACAGATTGTGAAGCTCACCGCTGCGTATGTAAGATCTAAAGTTTGGTCTACCTCTATCGATGTAGGTTTTACCTGAAGACGGACACAGAATCCAGTCTCCGAAACGTCGTGTTTTAGATAGAGACAAGACGATGGATAATGTATTTGTACGCACGGATGTTACTTTGACAGAAATATCTTAGTTGTCTCTTCGTTGCGAGATTCTTCTGCATAACGCTTAAAGTGTGTCTGGCAACAGTTACATGATAGATGCGTTTGTTTAATTCAATTTATTAGGTGATAATTATTTGACATATGCAGCTTTTGCATAAATCTTAAGCCATTAACACACCAGAGAGAACTCGAGTGACAGATCAGCTATTTACTATACAACCCTCGCCCCATGTTTCTTTAACCTGAGTTTGGTTGCTGTCACTTTTAGTTATTCTCAGGGAAAGACGGTCTTAGGGTGGAGGTCCAGAGTCCGTATTTTTAAACTTCGAGGTTTTCCCCCCACCTGAGATGAGAGACAGCCGGCGGAATGGAACGCTGCAAGATGATTGGTGTAACTAAATCGAGAACTCTGGGCGTTGTCAAGGGGAGGGGATTCACACCATCGTACTCGAAGAAGCCAAGACTCGAGACGTCGAGGACTGTCGTAACTCTCGACCCTCATTGGTTTATTTGTACAATTCGTGTGTTCGAAATGGTTAGGTAACGTAAAACATGACCATGGGCAAACTTCATATACAAACACACTCGTGCATGTAGTCAAAGAATATACAATGGTCCCAGAGAAGGGAAGTGACAGGAAGTTGGAGAAATTGTAAAACAAGCAACTTCGTAATTTGCACCCGTCACTAAATGTTCTTGCTGAGGGAGTTGATTCAAATAGTACTGCTTCTGACTGTGTCGCCGCTGTGGTCTAGTGGTCAGAGTTCCTGGCTACATATCCAAAGGTCCCGTGTTCGATTCCTTGCACTACCAGAGTTTCTGAGAAATAGTGGGTCTGGAACGGGGCCCACTCAGCCTCGTGAGGATAACTGAGGAGCTATTTCAAGGAAATAGCGCCTCCGGTCTAGAAAACCGAGATTAAAGGCCGTGGGGATCCGTTGCGCTGACCACGCGACACCCTCTAACTGCAAAATTTGGCACTAACTTCGCCGACAGCGGCGGTCTCTCGGTCGGTATAGTTCGCTTGAGGACTAAAAGCCACGGAGTTTTGCTTAGTTATGCTTCTGACTTGTATTCGGGAGGTGCTCGGTTTGAATATCGTCTATGGGGCGCTGAATATCATGACCGAGGAACTTTGTGGTTTTCCCTTTAGATGATTTTTGATGATAGGAAGAGGCAGAAGTCACACGGAGCAAGATCTGGATAGTAATCAAGGTGTTCTAAGACCACGGTAGTTTTCTTCTTTGGACAAATCCTCCTTGATGAGAAGCGCTTAGAGTGAGGGTGAGTTATCATGCTGCAGGATCCACTGGTCAGAGGAAAATTCTCGCCTCACACGACGAAACTTCTGTCTCAGACATTCCAAAACTCGAAGAGAAGACTTTTGGTTGACGGTCCGATGAGGTGGGACGCACTCTCATGCATTATCTATTTGCAGTCAAACAGACAAATCAGCGTTTTCTTCGTTTTTTGTTGGGAGCGGGGTTAAGCCTCTCAGTTTCCTTTGCCGCTTTGTCTCAGGGTTTTACGGCCCCAGTGATGACTCTCTTTAACCGTTAGTCATTCTCCGCAGTTCGTTACGACAGAACAGCCCAAACTTCTTCCTCCGATGCAGTTAGTTGTTAGCGAAATTCTTGATTACCATCCTCGAACGAGCTATCTTCATCTCAATTTCTTACGTCAAAATCAGTTTACAGTTTCTCGGTCGATATGCAGCTCTTCTCCTGTTGCTCTGACAACAACGCCTCTGTCAGTTGTGCCGGATTTCTCACCTTTCAGCCTTATCTCCGATTTCGATTTCACCGGGCGTTTAGGTCGCCTGAAGGATCCAGCTTCGTTCCTTCCATCCGAAAACCGTTTACACCAATGAGAAGCAAGTGCTCTTGGCAGCTTCTTCATACAATTGCTTTTACATTTCGAAGATTTCGATTGCGCTCTCAAATCTGAACGAAGTGTTCATGTTGATCCTTTGTTTAAAATATTTGTCATCCACTTCCTTGCTGAGCTCTCCAAACACTTTTTAAGGATCAAGAGTCAGTACGTCTGGACTCGCTAGACGTGTCAGTACAAATCTGCTGCTGTGTAGAGTTCGGACATTCACCTGTAGGTAGCAGCACTTCACATCAAGCACAAAATGGCCCACGCCTCGCACTGTTGCCAGTCTCCTTATTTGTCAGACCTTTTAACATGAATCTGAAGCCTCGGATGACATCCGGTTGGCATTCTTGTGCGCTTTCTTGCATTGTTGGAGGAAGTACATGACTTCTGTATGAAATAAAGTTAATATAGATGTAATAGTGATAATGGCAAGAGGTGTCGCTGAAAAGTTATTGAAAGTTAATGCCAGTCATTACAGCCTATGTAAGCTGAATACATTCGTGCAACATCAGGGTGCTGCATTATGTGAATGCTGATAGGATGAAGACACCGTAAGGTAAAGGTAAAGCTATCCTTGTAACAGGCCGTGCAGGCCCATAGGGTTCTGAGACATCGAGGCTCCTACATTTTCCAAACAATCGGCTCACAGATGGCCCTTTACCCCCCCCCCCAAGAATATTCCCGGTACTCATTTCTATTAGAGGCTGAGTCGACCCCAGGGCCATAGTGCGGCTGGAAGGATTAGGTCAATCGAAATAATCCAAGTAATGGGGACTCGAACCCGCGATGTTCCGGCTTGTAACATAGTGCCTAAACCAATAACGTTACCGTGTGTCCCCCTGCCATAAAAACCCCAATACACGACTTCAATCAGTGGGACCCACTGCAGATTCAGTGTTACGAAAAATGCACAGTAAATTTGCAGCTTTCTGTCAGGAATGAGTAAACAGGACAGGCGTACTGGACCCACCGTACCATGAAATAGCTTCATTTCTTTCAAGAGTTGGATGTTGTCATCGCTCAGAATTCTGAAACGTCTTAACGATGACCCCATTCACGAAGCGCTTCATTATAGTGCTAAAATTGTGTTTACGTGGAGCGGAGCCAGGTCTCCATCAGCACGTCTTATCTGGACCCACAGAGGGAGGACCTCGGTACAGGCAACCTCATTCTTTCTCTTAATTAAGTGGAGTTACAGGATCAGTCACTCTTAACCTGGACACTGTATCGAGGGGAGTGCTCAGATTCAAGCTGCTACCGCTTTACTCCCTTGGATAGAATCCCCTATACCAGTGTTTCTCAACCGCCGGGCCGCGGCCCGGTATCAGGCCCTCGTCTTACAGAAAGAAGAATTTGCCGGGCCCCTGCCCTCTATCATTGGGTAGGAGACTTAGCGACCCCCAGAACCTGTCGGAATCGCTTGCTGTTACCCTGAAACCTCAGTCGTCCTACTCGTAATCTAGTCTCACTGAGCTACCCAAACGCCCGAAGAAAATATACAGGATACTTTATTTCATATTGTCGTTCTGCTGTTCTCTATATACTGGCCTGTGTTAAGTGACGATATATATATATATATGTATTCTATGTATCTATATATAGACCCACCTCTGTGGTCTAGTGGTCAGAGTTCCTGGATACAGATCCAGTAGTCCCGGGTTCGATTCTCCTCGCTACCAGGTTTTCTGAGAAATAGTGGGTCTGGAACGGGGTCCATCCAGGCTCTTAAAGATAACTGAGGAGCTACTCGTGCTTGAAATGAAAAATAGCGGCTCCGGTCTAGAAAACCGAAATTAACGGCCGTGGGGATTCGTTGCACTGACCAAGCGAAACCCTCTATCCGCTAAAGTTGGCACTAACTTCGCCGACAAGTGGCGGTCGCTCGGTCGTATCGTTCGCTTGCGGACTACAGGCCACGGAGTTTTTTATGTATCTGTATACATATATTCTATCATTTCGTTTAAACTTTTTGTTTTTAATTGGGTTCTAATATCGCCATATTTTGCTTTATCAGGCAGAATGAATCCAGCCACAGCTGTCAAAAATGTAATTTCTGCAGTTTATAATCGTAATCTCCGGTTTTCCCTCAAGAAACATGTTTCGCATCCATATAGATGTCGTGGGTGTACCATTATTTTATGAAACGTAATTTGTGTTCCCGTTTTAGTTTTATGTCTTTTAAGTGCTGTAATGCGTGGATCTGTACATATGCTCCTACACATGTCTTCGTGGCATGGTACTCCATTAGTTAAGTCCAGCGACAACTTTACTTTACCTTATACTATTTGTGAGCGTTGTGTGTACAGTTTCACAGACATGGTTAATGAAATTTCATGTTAGATGCGTGTGCCATTACAGCAGAGATGTGATAGCAATGAAAATTGAAGTCTCAGCGTCTTCAATTATCTTGTCCTCTGCTGTGGCTTTACTTCTTTTGGGATATTGGCACGTGTAGGGGATTTTTGCGTGCCTTATGAGACGGGATTTGGATCGGATGATTGAATGTATTGCACCTTATACATTAACACGGTTCGGGACTAAAGTTAATACAGCTCTGTCGCTGATCTACACAATTTACAGCTCATCGTTACAAACGAAACAGGGTCGTATCCAGGCAACGGATTTATAACAGTCTCACTGTCACTTCAAATCACACACGGAGTCGTCTTTGCACCGCCTAATTCATTATTCTGCAATTGCCAATTCCGAAAACTAGATTCAGTTCAATTCCTCTGCTGCCAGGCTCATATCCCGGTAGACTGGCGTCCCAAAAATCGACTCTTCACTTCACTCGTCTACACGACCACTTCCTTATAGCAACTTTGCGCGCGCCCCACGTTCCTCACAGCCTCTATTGTTAAGGAGACGTGTTGACTGGTCTGTGTCTAGCAATGTACTTCTTATTTTTGTGCTCTTACACTTGCGCGGGAATATGTTTACCGAACCGTTGCCTAGCAGTGGGTCTGTGCGTCACAATATATTCCTTGGAGGCTCAAATTATTTTTCGTTTTTGATAATGCTTGGCTCTTTGGAATTATTTCCTTTAAATGATGTGCAATTTACGTACTTGTCAGATATTCTAGAAGTGACTGTAGTGACGGAGATCCCAGTACTGGTACTGTACCTACATGGCCAGCCAGCATGTGTGTGGATGTGTGTGTGTGTGTGTGTGTGTGTGTGTGAGGAGAACGTGAAGGGGAACAGCTGGCTTACAAACTCATCACTACACCACAAACAGGTCATGAAACCCATCCTACATCCCACACATCCGAGCTGCGCCTTCTCGTCTTACTTCCCGCCCTACACTCTTGCTACAGCGTGCTTTTCAAGTGCCGCGGTCAGTTCCTAACTGGAGAGCACACAACATGGCTGAACGTTTTATATTTCTCCCCATTCCTCCAGACGGATATAAAGATATAAAGCCCAAAAGAATCTCTTAATGCAGTTTTATTCACTTTCTTGGGATGGGGTGAGACTGAGTCCACTTGCTACTGCGGCCACTTCTGGCCTACTGTACCAGCCCCAGATGTTAGGTGAGGGTGATTGTGGAGCAATTGGTGGAATAAAGATTGGCAGGGGAAACCGAAGTACTCGGAGAAAGCCTGCCACAGCGCCACTTTGTCCACCACAAATTCCATACGACCCGGGCCGCCGCGGTGGGAAGCCGGCGACTAACCGCCTGAGCTGTGGCGCGGCCTCAGTCAGCCGTTACTCAGTAATGCAATTCTTCTGCTGTGGTGCATATCCGTTAAGTGTCACAATATGGAGATCCGTTAAGTGTCACAATGTGGAGATCCGTTAAGTGTCACAATATGGAGATCCGTTAAGTCTCACAATATGGAGATCCGTTGAGTGTCACAATATGGAGATCCGTTGAGTGTCACAATGTGGAGATCCGTTAAGTCTCACAATCCGTTGAGTGTCACAATATGGAGATCCGTTAAGTGTCACAATATGGAGATCCGTTAAGTCTCGCAATATGGAGATCCGTTGAGTGTCACAATGTGGAGATCCGTTGAGTGCCACAATGTGGAGATCCGTTAAGTGTCACAATGTGGAGATCCGTTAAGTGTCACAATGTGGAGATCCGTTAAGTGTTACAATATGGAGATCCGTTAAGTGCCACAATATGGAGATCCGTTGAGTGTCACAATATGGAGATCCGATTGTGGTTCATTTTGAAGTTTGTGATATGCGCTGAAGCTCGTAAATTCTCTTAGTCAAGTTGTTTATTTGTTGTTGTTGGTACACTTACTGCATTTCATATTGTGATTCCTAGTTATTCATTTGATTGTCCACATCCGTTGCCAGGTGCCTGTCGTTTGTATATGGATGTGGTAAGGTTCTTTGTTTAGTTGTTTTTATGCTATAAGAATTGTATCGCATTCTTCATGCTCATTGCTTGTGAGTTTCCTCGTTCATCTATCCCCATTCAAACTTGTTAAACCTTTGATAAATTTCGACAAAGCCTTTAGAGGTCACTCCAAGCGCACTCCTTAAGACTCACAATCAGTAATGGTGACATGACGATCTAATGAACTTGTTAGTATGGAACGACGCTATGGACACTGTGCGAGATAGCTGATCTAAACATATGCAGGTTTAATTAGGATAACTGTTCTCTAGAACAGTGTTCCGCAACCTGTGTGCCGTCACAAGGTGAAAGGTGTGACGCAAACTTTTACCTATTGTAAGAAAGTAATTGTCGAATTTTATTCGTTTTATTTTATCCTAGTTACCGTGTTTCATATGCTTGTATTTTATTCTCAGCCACTGCACTGATTAAATAAGATGATTCTTGTTTATTCTTTATTACATGCTGTGATTTTTTATGTACAGTAATGTTGTATTCTAAGAAATTAAACGTAAATTATTTACTAACAGTTGTTGTTATATTATAGTTTTCATTATTGATTTATTTTTCTTGCATCTACACAGCTTCTTTACTATGCTCGCCGCATGTTCTGTGTACGTGCTTTTCCCTAAAACTGCAGGGATTAGCATGGGGTTTCCTGTCTTTTATAACGCTGTTTTGGTATTTGCCCATTTGTTAGTAGTTAGAGCTTCTTCAA
>NW_019725007.1:219074-227563 GCF_002891405.2 Cryptotermes secundus | reverse complement strand
CACTTCTTCCATTTGAAGAGTTGAGATCCCGCGTCTTACAATTGTTTCAGTTCTATCACAGCTGTGCTCTGCAGTAGTTTGCAAATTTTGGTTGCTAGTTAGTGAATTACAGATGGGTCGTTTGAGATGTCCCCGACTGTATGGCCGCTTGCTGACGGCAATAAAGTGGTGATGGACACAATTGAAGGACATTAGAAATGCTGCAACAGAACTTCAATAAGTATTTTGGAGAGAGTGTACAAGATTTCGACTGGGTTTATGATCCATTTGTTGTGAATTCAGAACATCTTCCGATTAATATACAAGAGGAACTCGCAGATTTAAAAGCAAACAGAACATTGAAACTAAAACTTCTCGAAGTGCCTTTGGATACGTTTTGGTTGGCAACAAGGAGTGAATACCCGGCTATCTCCGAGATGGCAGTTAATGTGTTATTGCCATTTTCAACTACATATTTGTGTGAACTGGACTTCTCGACGTTAACTGAAATTAAGACATCAAAGAGGGAGCGGCTCAAATCCATCGATGAAGAAATGAGACTTGCGTTGTCAACGATTCCACCACGGATCAGTCGCCTGTGTGCAGCTACGCAGGCGCAAGTATCACATTGAAGGTATGAGTAGAATTACTGTATTTACTTTAAAAGTAATAGAAGTGTATTTTCTACACTCTACAGTGAATTAAAGTTCATTAATTGCTAATAAATGCACGAGTCGATTTCTGTTTAATGATAATAAAATAGCAATATAATAATATTATAGTAATAAGTTGATCACGTTACGTATTTATATTAATTGTCTGATATCATGCGTTTTTGAGGGGAATAACATTTTGGTGTGCCCTGTTGAGTCATGGATACTTCATGGTGTGCCGCGAGTGGAAAAAGGTTGCGGAACACTGCTCTAGAATGTAAAGCAACGTGGCGGCTGCGCGAAATATTTGTATATTTAGGTGTCATTTCGACGGCGATAGCCAATAAACTTAGACATGTGAAATTTGGTGCGAATATAGGTCATTAACATAGCCATAAATTTCATATGAAGTACTGTTTCTTTGTTGTAAATATGGCGCTGCTGCGAAATCTTGAGTGTCTGTCCGACACGCGTAACCTAGGTAAAATCTGTAACCTGTGTAACAAGTTCTTGCAAAATAATACCGTATTTACGCATGTATAGGCCGCACATTTTTTGCCAAAAATTCAAGAGGAAAACTGGGGTGCGGCTTATATTCGAAATATTCGAAATCACACTTCATTTAAAAAAAAAAATATTCATAATTAGTAATACAGGGTGTTCTACTCCTTAAATAATATTCCAAGAACATTATTTTTTCTATAATTTCTGTCTGAAAATTGTGCTGCGGCCTATACATGCGTAAATACGGTAATAATATAATAATTTGTAACACTTACTTCTTTACAATTAGAAACAATAAAAATTATGTTAAATTAATATTAGGTTTTAGATCATCTGCGCACTTTCCAGCATCAATGCAACAGGTTAAATTAGCCATTATGTTTACATTACAGAAATAAAACATTAACAAACAAGATTTGTAACACTAGAAGTTAGCAATACGAAGGCAGTGGTTGTATGATTTGTATGCACAATGCGTTCTTTTCATACTGAGACTGTGTCGACTTACGATATTCGATTTATTTATTTTCGCGTTAAGCGGAATTTTTCAGGACGGCATCTGTCAAGCGAAAACGAGAATTTACATCACGTTACGAGATCTGAACCGAATGACCTTGTGACCTCTCTTCGGGCGCAGTCCTTATTTCGCCTTGATCTTCTTTCGGGAAGACCGAAAGACAAAGGCGTCAGTTGGGCTACTTAAGTAGCTTCCGTACTCCAAAGTAAATAGATCTGAGCCAGTCATGGCGTGGGCCCTGTATCTAGTACAGCGAGTCAAGCGGACAGGAAATGTTTCATTTAACTGCGCCACACATGTACAGGATGCGGGTTTCACTTCTAATTAAGATTTCCTAAATCTAGAAGCCCATTGGAAAGCACAGGCGATGTAAGCCTATAAATAGCTCGATGTTTCGGAAAGGCTTTCCATCCTTGTTACGGTAAAATGTAATGAGAATATTTCTTTTAGTTGGCACTACAGCCCCAGTGGGGCTAGGCCTACCTCCATGAACTTCTCCGTTCACTTCGGTTTTTCTAAATCTTACACATTCGGTAGGACTCCTTGGGCGGGTGATCAGCTCGTCGCAAGGCCTCTACCTGTACACAAACACAGTAAAACGCACACACACAAACTAAACATCCATGCCCTGAGTGGGATTCGAACCCACGATCCCGGCTTCCGAGCGAGCGAAGACAGTGCATGCCTTAGACCGCTCGGCTACCGTGACCGGCAATGAGAATATTAAGCTTATATATTTTAATACTGAATATTAATTAAATATTTTCCTAGAGCAAATAGAACGTTCCTCCAGATAACTTAACGCTTACAGAGAAATGACTGCTTCAGTCGGTATTTTATAACGCATAAAAACTGTCAAATTATCTTTGTACGTATATTGTCACCTGTATGAGTGGTTGTGGGCGGGGATTGGATTGATGACTGGATTTATTGACCATTTATACACTCACGACTCGTGCTGACACTTTACAGATCACTGCCACACAGACTAGTGTCCTCAGTCTATTAAGGCTCCAATGCCGTTTCCTGGCAACGGATTTCTCAGTTTCATGATCATTTTACAGATGGTAGGACTCCTTGGATGAGTGATCAGCTCGTCGCAAGGCGACCTAAACACAGAATAAACGTATACACACACTAAACACCCATGCCTTGTGTGGGATTCGAACCCACGATCCCGGCTTCCGAGCGAGCGAAGACAGTGCATGTCTTAGAGCGCTCGGCTACCGTGCCCGGCCCAAATATCACACACAAATTCTTCTCCTCAAAGCCGGGCTTTCAACTGTCAACTGAGCACTATTGCAAGTCACATTGCGACTGACGGTCAGTCAGTCTGTCTTAGTGTCGAGCCCCGGCTGCGGGAACGTGTTTAACGAACCATTGCCTAGAAATGGCTCTGGTGTATTTGCTTACGTCGCTGCCATTGCATAGTGACGGCTCTACACGCTACAATAGTATTAATGGGATGGTAATCAAATGTAGCTTAAATTAGAAAATTGTGTCAGTACTTTTGAAGATTAATCGGAAGTTTTCGTGGTGTGCAGAATCAATGAAATCTTCTTGGCCTATGAGTCGTGTCAGTTGTTTAAATTTAACGACGTTTCAGTGACAGTCTCTGTCTCCATCATCAGGGTCTGATTTACCTTCCTAATACCGAATACAAATCTGGAATATTAACACTACAATCACCTGCTTAATCCAATCTCACCGCTATTCTATGACGTGTAGGCGTTACGTGTGCGCGTACACTGCCAAATCAGCGGCCTTCATGCCTGCAAGTATAACAGAAGCCTTCAAGCCTCGTCTGGTCGAGCACCCCTGACCCAGTTCCGTACACGCGAATAGAAACTCTGGTCGATTTTATTGCTTCCATTTCTTATAAAGTCTGTATAAACCGGATCATTCACGGTGTTATTTTTAAATGGGTCCCTGAAATACCTAAATCTGCCAGCTAGCTGCATACTCGGTCTGGAGACGTATCTCAGAGCCCAAGATGTGAACGCACGCATGGTACTCAAGTTTCGTCGCGTCAACTGTTCAACAGATCTCGATTAAATTTTATATTTGCAGGCTAGAAAAGAATTTGTGAAGAATAATTATTTCCTTTCGTATTGGTCAAATTTGACATCGCCTATAAATTTTTTTTTATTTTATTTTAGATTTTAGCAGTCAGAATATTACATAATTCTATAAGCTAAAGTGCTGATTACTCATTAGATATGCTAATGACTAGTGGCGTGAACAGGTTGATATCCAGCGAAATCACCTGTATAATCTATAATTAGTATCTATACATTAACTTAAGAGTAGTTCACTTGGCCACAGTTTTTTGAGTCTTTTGTTGCTTACTGGTTCCAGGAGTTGTTCCATGAGCTGATTGGGGTGGTGCCTATAAATGAAATATAATTTTATAAATTGCTTACAATATGGCTCAACATACAAATATTAGGATCCTTCATAAGATATAATTTGTATTTGATTTCTGGCCATATTACCCTTACTGTTCTGTTGCGTGCCTATCTACGGCCACAGACCTTTGTTGGAGCTTGGCCGCTTTTTAAGCTTCTTATTCCCATACATAGTCGGTAGGACTCCCTGGACGGGGGATGAGCCGGTCGCAAGGCAGCTATCTACACACAGAACAGCACAGGTACAGAATAAACGAACACAGACACCCATGCCTTGCGTGGGATTCGAACCCACGATCCCAGCTCTCGAGCGAGCTAAGACAGTTCATGCCTTAAGGCGCGTCCACATTACTCGTGCTCGTGCTCGTGTGACTCGCTATGCTCGCGAGTAATGTGGACGATGTGACATGTCACGAGACAAACAAATTTTTAATTTTTAATTTAAAAACTATAGCCAATAAATTAAAATAGGACTACAGCCTATAGACACTACGAGTAAATATACGGATCCTCACACGCCGAAGCCTGGCGAGCAACTGAAGTAGTGTGGACGAAGATTTACGCGCACAGGTAAAAGCCAGACGAGTCTCTCGACGAGCACGACTAATGTGGACGCGCCTTTAGATTGCACGGTAACTCTGATCGGCTGTTCATTTGTCTATTATTTATTTACCTTTCCAGTCTCCCTTATTTCATTCTGGTTACTTGGTAGTTGCAAAGAGTCATGTATAATGCATAAAGCGATCAATATCCATCATTGTTTCGTACCTAGTACGTGGTTCAGTGCTTCAAACGATCAGTTCGGTAGTTGAAAGCCGGAAATAACGCGAGATATGTGTAATGTCTTATCCGTTTGATTTCAGAACTGGATTTAATTACAGTAATAATATTTCGGTGGGTTTTTATCATTTCAGAGTTAAAATTCCCCAATATGCCAACTGTCTTTCTGAGACACAAAATAGCCGCGTTTGGGATTGATGTGTTCTCACAGCAGTGACTATGAAGAATGCTGTCTTTTTGGGATGTGAAGCCGTGAAGTCCGGTAAGATTTCGCCGACGTTTCGAACGAACTTAATGCCTCGCTATTTAGGGTCGAAGATACACGCATGCTAAGAAAGTGACGAGCCAGATACAAAGGACAAAGCGTCCTGCTTGCTGTCGTTACCAAAACCGCTTCACAGAACCTCACACGCCAGGAAGACTAGGCTTCAGCGGAACTGCCAGACTAGGTCAAGGATGGAGGTCCGGTATTGACCTAACCCGGTCCTCGGAGCTGGAGACTTATCGACAGTTCTCATGGAATGAAGCCAGACTAGATCCGTCCGCGAGATGTATCAGAGTAGCAACCCTGTATCCACAGAAACCGGTTCCTGCACAGAGAACGTTCTCAGTGTAACCCCTGTAACACAGTCAGTAGAGCGACTAGAATTCTGGCTGGAGGAATCAGGGTTCGGTCCCCGGCAGGGGGAAAAATTTTCTTCTCTACAATATCCAGATAAATTCTGGGCCAACTCAGCATCTTATTCAGTGGTAAAGAGGTCGGGGCGTGAAGCTGACCTCTGCCAAGACTCACAAGGGAATGGTCCGATCCGACATGTCAAAACTTGCCCTGATTTTTTTTTTCACTGAAAGAGTACACACAACAAAATCCCCTGTCAAAATGTTAGCTGCTAATATACGCTGCAAGTAGTTTTTAAAAATTGCTGAACATGGCCAATATTATAGCCTGCCAGACCCTTGGAGAAATGTCCACCCCTAGCAGAGCAGAGAAGTACGCAACACGCAATACGGCTGACTCACAGCCTAGGCTTCCGGTGCATCTGTAGAGAGATAACACGACACAGATGCATCGTAATCTGACAAGGACACAGCTGGGGCTGTACAAACCTCTGGTACAAGCGGCTCCGCGTACACAAAAAATGAGTAACTTCGGCAATTTTTAAAAAATATTTGCAGTGCGTATTAGCAGCTAAAATTTTCACAGTGAATTTTGTTCTGTGTACTCTTGCAGTAAAAAAAAAAAAATCAGGGCAGGTTTCGATATGTCGGATCGGACCATCCCCTTGTCAGTAAGAGTGGAGCTATATCTCAACTTACGCTTGTGCTTCCATGATATTTTGCTTAATTAAGTACAGGACAACTTTAAATTTGCTCCTAGACTTTAAGTTCCTTATGCTAAGGACTGGACCAAATGCACAAAGAGCTTCAGTTAGTGAGGTCTTCTTTAAACATCAAAATATTCATTTGTTTCGCCGCACGCTTACAAAATTCATTTTAGATTTGTATATTTCTTATAGCTTGTTTATTTTAGAGGGCTCTATAAGAGGACAAGATACTGTCAAATAGGGGTGTAGGGACAAGCGAACTTTCGCCATATTGCTAAGGGCTAGCGCACCGTTCTGGCCTGCCGCTCAACCCTGGCGGCTGCGTGCCAGAACTGGTAACTTCCTCTCAGGTAAGGTAAAGTTCCTCCTTAACTTAACTAATTAAGCTCTACGCCATGAGGGCGTATGGGGGAGTGGATGTATAGAACCACGTATTTTTTACCTCGGCACTAGATGGAGGTGAGTAGTCAGCTTCACACCCCGGCCGCTTTACCTCCGGGAAAGAGCCCCCGGTACCCATTGGATAGGGGGTTGGGAGAACCCCAGAGCCGGCCCGGACGATGTGGAGTAGAGAAAATTCTTGACCCTACCGAGACCTGAACACCGACCCGTCAGTCGTCCAGCCCGTAACCAGGAAGACATTTCTCACACTGGTTTATTTCAGTGCTCTATATCCCAGTTGTGAAGACATACAAGTTTCTAGGTAATATCACGTTACTGGCTGCTAAGGACACAGAAACACTGGAGTGTCTTAAGCTGGTGTCCTCGCATCCTGCCCCCTTCCTCCTCCTTGTGGTGTAAGTAGGAGCTGAGGTTCTTACAGCGGTCGTTAAGAAGGGTTCTGTCTTCGCGGTCTCAGGTTCTCAGAGCAGTAGTTACTAAGGGTCCCGTCTTCTGGGATATAGCGCCGTGTAGGGTCTGAGGTTCTCAGAGCAGTAGTTACTAAGGGTCCTGTCTTCTGGGATATAGCGCCGTGTAGGGTCTGAGGCTCTAACAGCGGTGGTTATGAAGAGTTCTGTCTTCTGGGTTATAGCGCCCTGTAGGGTCTGAGGTTCTCAGAGCGGTGGTTATGAAGAGTTCTGTCTTCTGGGTTATAGCGCCCTGTAGGGTCTGAGGCTCTAACAGCGGTGGTTATGAAGGGTTCTGTCTTCGCGGATATAGCGCCGTGTAGGGTCTGACGTTCTCAGAGCACTAGTTACTAAGGGTCCTGTCTTCGCCGATATAGCGCCGTGTAGGGTCTGACGTTCTCAGAGCACTAGTTACTAAGGGTCCTGTCTTCGCCGATATAGCGCCGTGTAGGGTCTGACGTTCTCAGAGCACTAGTTACTAAGGGTCCTGTCTTCGCGGATATAATGCCTCGTGGTCCGCTGAAATTCAGCCGACATTTCGGGGTGAATTGTCAAGAGATACGAGATGCCGTAGTGTAGATATTGTGTAAACCGACGTTTCGGTGGAACGTATCGCCTCCAGCTTCAGGGTATAAAAACTCGCGAGCGAGGAACCAGCGTGAGCAGGTGGTTGCAGCCACACGGCGCCACACGCCTCCACACGCCGGAAGAGGGCATCTCCAGTTGCAATGTTGTTCTTCGAGAAGACGAGTTGAGTATTAATTTCAATAGTATTAACTTATATGTTTTTTCATAATTTACAGCGTTTTGGGGTGAGGGCCCCACATCTGTGACTGGTCTGGACTACATCTCACGTTTCTCAGGCTCTGGCCTTAGCGTTTATTTCATTTGAGACATTTCCTTCAGAAACATGATAGCCATAAATTTAGATTTTAGCTTCTAAAATATCTGGATTCCATTTTACCGATGCAAACCAAAATAAGTGTAACAAGGTTTGATGTATGCATGATTTGAGGGTCTCATAGCGGTGCTTGTGAAGAGACCTCTCTTGTGTAATCCGTTGAGTCAACATACGTTTTGGAGGAATATGTCGCCTCCATCTTCAGGATCGAAAAATTGGCCAAGCAACAAACCTACATGAAACAGGTAGCAGATCAACGGTTGATGGAAATTCCCAGTAAGCCATACTAAATTTAATCAAAATAAGTTAAGAATTTTGAAGGTGAAACATGTAGACCAGCAGATGCAACTCCCAGTCATGCGTTCATGTTGCGGGTGCCGCGCAAACACCGACTACAATTGAAGGAAATCTACACTCGTATTAACAATCAAATTCCTTCCGTCAAATGTGACACTTTTTTAAGTTTTCCACCTCGTCACCACCTGCCTTACATGTTTCGGCTCACCACGGAGCCATCATCAGAGGCATTTATAGTAGAAAAAGAAATCACCAACACACAAAACTTCACTTTGTC
>NW_019725007.1:204108-219058 GCF_002891405.2 Cryptotermes secundus | reverse complement strand
TCTGGGTAATTTTAACTATTTGTAATTATTTTAATTAACTGGAACGTGGCTATCTTGGACAAAGTGAAGTTTTGTGTGTTGGTGATTTCTTTTTCTACTATAAATGCCTCTGATGATGGCTCCGTGGTGAGCCGAAACATGTAAGGCAGGTGGTGACGAGGTGGAAAACTTAAAAAAGTGTCACATTTGACGGAAGGAATTTGATTGTTAATTGGTTAGTGTGACGGACCAGAATGAAAGACCTTAAACTACACTCGTATATTTGAATTCCTTGCAATAAAATTGCGAGGTGCAATGCAGTGCGGTATCCAGCGCCAGATGAACTGTTCCCTCCAAACCTGAAGCAGCCCAAATGCTGCTTACAAGGAGATGCAGTATCGTGAAGGATTCTTAAGGCGCGTCCACATTACTCGTGCTCGTCGGGAGACTCGTCTGGCTTTTACTCGTGTTCGTAAATCTTCGTCCACACCATTTCAGTTGCTCGCCAGGCTTCGGCGCGTGAGGATCTGTATATTTACTCGTAGTGTGTATAGGCTGTAGTCGTATTTTAATTTATTGGCTATAGTCTTTTAAATTAAAAATTTGCTTGTTTCGTGACTTGTCATATCGTCCACATTACTCGCGAGCACAGTGAGTCACACGAGCACGAGTAATGTGGACGCGCCTTTATAGTGGAAACTCATAAAACACAAACGCTAACTTTGATTACCAGAACTGTATATTTTTCAGATACCCATGACTATGCAAACAATCCTGAAAACATAAGTCTACAGTCTATGGAACAGTCAATAATTCTCTTCAAATAGTTGGTACCTTAACAATAGTTGGCTGACGAATGTTATGCATACATTTAGCATTGTGGAGTATGCTGAAAGAGTTGTGTAGCTGTTTGCTCATGAATTCATAATGTTCTGGTCATTCATTCACTCTGACTAGACATCTGATATGTTGGGATTGCGTAGTGTCAATGACACGTTTAAATATGTGAAAAGCACGGAATGTTTGAGCTCTGGATTCTTTTGTTCTTGTCGCCCAGTCGTAAAATTTCTGTTTGAGGTGGGTCCTGCAATGTATTTGTTTTGAGTGAATGACTCGAATAGGGCTACATCCTGAATGAATAAGGTTCAACATACTCGTAAATAATTCGGGGGTCCTAAACATTTTCACTAGTCAATAAGTTCATGGTAGTAAGTAAGTAAGTAAAGGTATCCCTGTAACAGGCCGTGGAGGCTCATAGGGTTGTGAGATGTTGAGGTTCCCACATTTTCTAGACAATCGGCTCACAGATGGCGGTAAGTTTGTCAGCCCTACGCGCCGGCCGCCCTTTACCCCCAAGAATATTCATGGTACTCATTTCTGTTAGAGGCTGAGTCAACCCCAGCGCCACAGTGCGGCTGGAAGGATTAGATCAATCGAAAAAATTTCAGTGACCTCATCGTGGTTCGATCCCGCGACCTTCCGGCTTGTAGCATAGTGCCTCAACCGACTACGCTACCGGGTGCCCCCAAATTCATGGTAGTGTAAAGGGAAATTAACTTTTTACGTTAATTCTGATGTGATAATTCAATATCAATGCACAGATATTTTCCGTGATGCCA
Organism: Cryptotermes secundus; assembly: GCF_002891405.2. Taxonomy (NCBI): domain Eukaryota; kingdom Metazoa; phylum Arthropoda; class Insecta; order Blattodea; family Kalotermitidae; genus Cryptotermes; species Cryptotermes secundus. The sequence continues at coordinate 217,460 of NW_019725007.1, read as the reverse complement.
CAGTTTTGTATGTCAAATTTTGGACCAAAATATCGTGTTTCTATGCACTTCTCTTTTCTTAGTGTTGTTCCAAGTTTTGTCAAAACGTTGCTAGAAAATTATGTTTCATTGGTGAATCAAATGTGTCATTTAAAGAAAGGTATTATTTGAAATTAACTAATAGATGCTATATCTTTCACATATAATTAGAGAAAAACAAAAACAAAAATTGTAGATGTTACAGCACGTTGACTGTAATTTTTGTGATCGGTGTGAGAGATTTAGTCGAAAACAACTTATTTTTACATGTGGAGATCAGCGGCCTCCGTAGTCTAGGGAGAACGTTCCCACATCACGACTCAAGGTGCGCGGGTTCAAACCCGGCGGAGGTCGTGGAATTTTTAAGGGCGGAAAAATTCAGGGAACAAGTCCTCCGGGAGGGACTTTAAGCCATGGGTCCCGTGTCGCAGCTTTACGGCACGTAAAAGAACCTCATGTCCCAAGGGGACCACTGAGCCAAATTCAGGACATTTCCCGCCCAACAGTTGTCTCTAACGCCTCTGGTAGATGGGGGAAGCATCGAGATACCGCTGAGCCAGTAGAGGCCGAACTCGCTGGCTGAGTCGGGACTGATGGTACGCACCAGTCCCGGTAGGGAATAGGGACTGGTAGAATATCATAGGGGGACGCACAATGGACCAACAGTTGGTCTAAATGCATGGGGAAACCCACCCTCTCCAATACAATACAAATACAATACATGTGGAGATTTGTTTTGTTGTCTTTAAACAAATTTAAATACTGTTGCATATAGCAACTGGTGCGCCCTCTGAATAAAATGCACAAAATGAACAAAACTGAAGAAGTCACGCCCATTTCCTTCTCTGCCTGTTCGCGTTCTGAAGGCACCAAAACTGCTTGATATTTTTCGATTGAATTTGGCGTGAGCAGTGTTTGCAGAAGAGGAATGGTTTAGTGAATTTCATTCTACTCCATGTCAATCCGGGTCGATGCCAGCTTCATAAAGCTGGGTTGTGAAACCCAACTGCGTGAAGCGAGCTATTTATAGAATATCTAATGTCTTTTATAGAAGTTGAAAGAAATATAAAATACCACTGGAACTAGATTATATGGGGTACGCGGTAGCGTAGCGAAGTTCTCAGAGAGAACATGATGCAGTGCCACTTTGTCCACCACAAATCCCACATTACTTGACCTGTGCTCGAACCCGGGCCGCCGCACGCCTCACTTATTTGCCAATATGGCTACCGGCGCGAGGACTAGATGTTAGTGTTTTAATAAATCGAATAGCCACGAATCCGTATATATAATAAAGCTGTAATGGTGCTGCGTGAGACTCTGAGAGCGCATGCGCTAGTTGCAGTACGGTCGATCTGCCAACAGTAGTCTCTGGTGTCATCACTCGCCATTTTCAAGATAAATGCATGTCTTAAAAGCGTCTTAAACGTGTATTTTATATTTTTTTCAGTGTGGGATAATTGGATTTTCAGCACGCGAAGATGAACCCCTAGCACCATTACAAATGTATTTTTGTACGGTTAAGCGTGTAATTTGAACCAAGGAAATTGTACGGTACATAAAGGTCAATGCGTCGCCAGTCTTGAGGCTGCTTCCCTGGAAAGGCGCGTCCACATTACTCGTGCTCGTGTGACTCGCTATGCTCGCGAGTAATGTGGACGATGTGACAAGTCCAGAGACAAGCAAATCTTCAATTTTTAATTTAAAAACTATAGCCAATAAATTAAAATACGACTACAGCCTATACACACTACGAGTAAATATACGGATCCTCACGCGCCGAAGCTTGGCGAGCAACTGAAGTAGTGTGGACGAAGATTTACGAGCACAAGTAAAAGCCAGACGAGTCTCCCGACGAGCACGAGTAATGTGGACACGCCTTAAGACATGACGACTGGCAAAACGGGCCTTGCAGGAAAAAGAACATAGGAAAAACGCGGTCGTTATTAACAGTCACCAGAGCCTAAGTTGCCTATTCATTCTGTATAGACTCAGATTATACGTAATAACATGTTCAAAACAAATTAAACACAGAATATAAAATTTGTCACAGAACTGTAGCGAAGTCACCTGAGTACAGGGCAAAATCGTAACATAGAAATTGTTAATAGAGCCTTTGAAAATGTGACGCTGTTCAAATATTTGAGAATGACTGTAAAAAAAATGTTTTCATGAGGAAATTAAGAACAGATTAAATTCAAATAATGTTGCTATCCTTCAGTTCAGAAACTTCTCTCTTATCGTATGCTATACAAAAATTTAGAAATTATAATATTCAGAAATATAATTTTGCCTGTGGTTCTGTATGGGTATGAAACTTGGTCTCTGGCATTAAGAGAAGAACATAGACTGAAGACATTCGAGAAACAGGATGCTGAGGAGAATACTGGGACTAAAGAAGGATGAAGTGGTAGGAGGTTGGAGAAAACTGCTAATGAGGTGCTCCATAACACTTTTTCCCTCCCGCTCCAACTTTGGAGCCTAGGGCTGATTTCTCAGTTTCATTGGTCATTTTTACATTCGGTAGGACTCCTTGGACGGGTGATCAGCTCGTCGCAAGGCCTCTACATAAACACAGGACAACACAAACACAGAATAGACGCATATACACACACGAAACATCCATGCCTGGTGTGGGATTCGAACCTACGATTCCGGCTTCCGAGAGAGAGAAGACGGTACATGTCTTAGACCGCTCGGCTACCGTGACACGTACTCTTCGCTAAACGTAATTAGAATATTCAAGTCAAGGAGGATGAGATGGGCAGGGCATGTAGCACGGATATGGACATAAGAAGACTGGATATAGGATTTTGGTAGGAACACAGAAGGACTGGAAGGCCTAGACTTAGGTAGGAAGCTAATATAAATATGGGAAATGTGATGGGGTGTTATGGGCTGGATTAATCTGGCTGAGGATAGAGACCACTGGCTGGCTCTTGTGAACACGATAATGAAACTTCGGGTTCTATAAGATGTTGGGAAATTGTTGAGCAGCTAAGCGACTGACAGCTTCTCAAGCAGAACTCCGCTCCGTGGAGTTGGTTAGTTACTTTAACTCTACTCCGGAAGCTATGAAATTGGTTGTCAATGCCACCACGGGCCGCATCCGCCATCTGTGGACGTCGTGACGAGAGGTACACAAAAACCGCCGGTACATGAACCGAAATACCACAGATAATTCGTACTTATGTCCGCTTTTGGCGAGGAACTCATCTTCCTTTCGGTGGCCTTCATATTGAATTATTATTGTGCTGTTCAGGTTAATTCGGTTCTCGAGCTGTTACATCGTGAAGATGCACCTATATTACTGGCGTTTCGGAGTACGTACTGCTTCCATCTTCAGGCTGTACCATGAAAATTGAGGCAACACCATCTACAGCCACACGGTGTAATAATCTAAGAATAAAATTAACATATATAATTAACCACCGTGTGAACCTATAATCAGTATTGTGTCAGTAGCGATAGCGTAGTTGGTTGTGGCACTATGCTACAAGCGGGAAGGTCGCGGGTTCGATTCCCGATGAAGTCATTCGATTTTTCAATCGAACTAATCCTTCCAGCCGCACTGTGGCCCTGGAGTTCAGTCAGCCTCTAACAGAAATGAGTACCAGGAATCTTCCTGGGGGGTAGAAGGCGTCCGGCGCGTAATGCCGTGAGAGCCTCGAAGTCTCAGAATCCTATGGGCCCCTACGGCCTGTCACAGAGATGGCTTTACCTTTCTTTATCAATCATCACACAATTTTTAGGTGTGATAATAAAACGCAAAGTGAATACATTGGTTACATGTCAATCGTTTTGCAAAATGATTCAGATACAAGATATTATGATTCTGGTATTGGCGATGTGCTATTGCCTTGTGCGATAAACACCTGTTGAGAAAACTGATAGACTTTTCTGCGAAACTTGTGTTGAATCTTGCAGTATTCATCATGGAAGTCAAGTCCTCCGACATCTTGTGAGATGGGCTCCGCTGCACAAATTGAGTCTGTATCCGTCCTAAAGTTCTGCAGTAGAAGCACGCGAGGGCACAGTCGCGACATCTCCTTTCGGAATTACGTAATTTCATGCGCTTCGTGGAAGAACAGCATAAGAAACTTCAAAGCTTCTAATGGAGCCATTCTTCCAGCAGCTTTTATCTCTGCTTGATTCAGATATAACGGCATCAACACAAAGTTGACCAATCAGTAATTATGCACTGCATTCTCTTGAACAAATATATTGTCACGTGTAGGGATTGGCGCGTGACTTATGGATGGGCTCTGGATTGGGTGATTCGATTTATTGTCACCTTATTCACACAAACCGGGACTACGGGCAACATAGCGCTCTCGCTGTTCCCCACACTTTACCTACCCTGCTGTTAGACTTTCATCTCGGTGGAAACGCTTCCGTAGGCGTCGCTGCCTAGGAATTGTTAGCCGTTGACTAGTGACTGACTTCTTATCGTCCGGCTTTCACGCAGCACGTCACATTTTATACAAAATATTTGAATATGCAATAAATGGTGAAGGTTAATGATGTTTACAAAACTGAAAAGAATGTATTTGCAATGTATTTATATATGCACTCCACTGGAATGTCCACTCTTCGTTAAAATGTAGCTACGTACATACTGGTTGATGTGTTGCAGCGCGAAGCAGTGGGGAACGCTTCCAGACGCAGTTGTGAAGTGGTCTGTACATAATGCTGCATGTTTCGAGAGCCGGACTAGTACGTGTCTATTTACATAACACTTCTTAGAAATTACTAGCTCGAAACCTGAAACAACTTCATTGCGTATTCATAGACAGGGTTTAAAGTGACTCGAATACTTAGAAAAGACCCCGTCTGGTACGTTATTTCTATCTTCCTTCCGCACTACATAATAGTCTGTAAGGAAATTCCATGGCCTCTAAAATAAATTTATATTCGCTAGAGCCGGTAGTTGAACATCAGATGCATATTTAAAGAACCGGGTTCGGTGAATTTAATATGATATGATTTATTTGCGTGGTTACTCAACAGTCGCCATGCCAATTACAAGTTGCCACAAGCAAAGAGACAAGAAGCACCATTTGGACAATAATAATTCAATTATTACAATCGCTCCAATCCTGATGGGGTGAGTGGAAATGTATACAGGTAGAGGCAAAGGTAAAGTTGTCCCTGTGCTCAACGAATTAAGCACTACGCCATGAAGGCGTATGGGGGAGTGGTTGTATAGATCCATATTTTGTTGACCTCGGCACTAGCTGGAGGTGAGTGGTCAGCTTCACGCCCCGGCCGCTTTACCTCTCGGGGAAAGACAATGTATACGTAACTTTAATGTTATATTTTAGGGGCCTGTTGCACTGATTCATGTCCATGATGTGTATTCATGCTAACCGTCTTACAGTGCACATAATTTCACCTTTCTCTTCAATTTTACACTACATGTTTCGGCACTAATGTGCCATCTTCAGGTGTGTCTCTATGCACGTCAAACTACTGCACTGCATGCCATGACGTCTTCATTCTAAAATGACTAAAATCTGTGTTCGTCATGCATAACAATAAATTCTAAATGTTAAAGCCTTTCAGGATTCGTCATCCATACGTCGTATCAAAATACGCGAACCCCGCCAATCCTGTTCTGTGGGAGCGCTCTTCCTACATTCGTGTGTGTTGTGCTCTGTGTTGTGTCTTGCTCCTGTGACTGCCTGCGTTACACTGCTGGATGTGTGTGCATATGTAGGAAGAGCGCTCCCACAGAGCAGGATTGGCGTGATTCGCGTATTTGAGATACGACTGTGCTCATTGACCGTACTGTTCAGGTACTACAAATACAAATGATCTGTTTCAAAGCTAATATCACGACAGAAATCACACTCTTTGTAGTAATAAAATATATATTTTTTTATCTCTCAGTATTTGCTATATCGAAAAAAAAAGGCTTGCAATTGGAATGAAATTTGTAGATCTTAGAGCGATTGGCCACTACAAGTAGCCAAAACGAATTATTTTACGAGCCTTTTAAATAGAGTCTCTAAGTTTGATTCGAGCGGCAGGCGCAGTAGGGGTTACATTCAAAGTTGTCCCTTTGCTTAAGACGTATGGGAGAGTGGAGGTGTACCTCCACTGTTATTGACTTCGGCACCCCGGCCTCTTTATCCCCAGAAAAATAACCCCGGTATCCACCAGACAGGAGGCTAGGTGAACCCCAGAGCCGGTCTGGACTCTGTGAGTTAGAGAAGAATATCTTGCCTCTGTCTGGCATCGAGTCCCGGCCGCCCAGCCCATAGTCCGTCGTTGTACCTACCGAGCTACGTCGGCTAATGAGAACCCAAATCATATCCACTCCAAAACTTCTAAGTATAAACCCGCAGTTCTAAATTTTGTCGGAGCTCGTTCCCTAGGTTCGGAGGTGAAAACTGCGAATGCCTCACAACAGACGCATTCGTTTCATACACCGCTATGCGCAAAGAACTCTCAGTACAGGGAGACTTAGGCCTCGTTTCTTTGTAGCGTTCTCGTGAGTTAAAATTAACCTCTTTCACTTCATTTTAGGAGTCTAGAAAATTGCGTACTTCTTATATAAAGCAAGCTTAGTTCCTGGCAGAACTCCTAAGTCTACTTTCCCATTTCACGAACTTCCAGCCCTACAAATCCTGTCTTCCTAACTCTATATCTGGACGAAGTAAATTCATAATCGCTTAATGGCATGCAATTTAGCGCATGGGATTTGCGTGCGCATATGGTCATACGATCCGATCCTATCGAGATAGAAATTGTAAATGTCCTCAGCTCAAAATATGCTACGTATTATAAGGGATTTGATCAACGCATTGACAGGCAACGGCTTCGTAAACACGTCCCATCCTACACCAATGGAAGCTGTGTCTCAGTGGACTGATGCTATAGTTCGTTGCTAGGCAGCAGTCAGCCCACCGATAAGCTATCCGGGTAGCGGTTACGTGACGTGTTTTCTGTGTGGTCTGCGTCACGTAACAGTAGAACTGTGTTTTCTGCATTATCCGTGCCGCGGTTATATAATGCGCGTCCGCTTGCAGCTGAGTTGAGTTTTATTTGAGTTCCGGGGTTCAAGGGTGATTGAACAAGAAATTGCAAAAAGACTTCATAGTGATTTGAAATGTTAGTTTTTGTGTTGAGATTCGTTGCCAGGAGACGAGTAGTGAAGACGGAGAATCCTAGTGCGTGTGTAACGGTGAACTGGAAAGTGTGTAAATCAGCCATAGCGCTGTATTATTTGTAACTAAGAGAGATTGTAACCGAAATGCCACTAAATACAATCATTCGATATAGAGCCCATTATTTTCGTCAAGCGCACCCCTACACGTGGATATTATCATCATCATCATCAACTTTCGGGGAAGAACCGATTACTCTTATACTTAAGTTCGTAGAACGTAACCTTAAGTAACGAGTCAGGTCCCTGTGGATAGTACAGCCCAGTGCAGGGCCTTTTCTGCGTTCTGCTTCACTCAACAGCTGGGACGGGCTCTGTAGACCTCAGACGCTGATGTTTTCATTGTAACACAAAGGCCACCTGACGAGGGGTCGAGTGTTTGTTCACCTGGTCTGTACAGAGCCCAACAGCACTTCAGGTATGTCAAGTCTCACATCAGTCAGTTACACGTTTGGTTCGCACACTTCGCTCTAGACTTGTCTGCTGGACAAACAGGACTGTCATGTAACCGAAACCTCAGTAGAAGCACATTCCGTACCTTTATGAGAAGTGTTTGTGACTAAGAGATACGGAATGATTCTTGACGTGTTTAACCCCACTCTGTGGAAGCACAAGTTCATAGTATTGAGTATCCATTAACGATTATTGCGAATTTATTAATGGAGTACATTTAGCGCCTGCCCTATAGAGTCTAGACACTGAAAGCGTCCTAAAGCAAACAACAAAATAAAACACGAAGCATCATGCGGTAAAAGAAAAATTTAATCAGAATTTTAGGCACCGACCTCCGTGGCCCTCAGTTCAGTTCAGTATAGAGGGGGTGGGTTTCCCCATGCACCGCGATTAATAGTCTATTGTGCATCTCCCTTTAATTTCTACTGTCTCCATACCCTACCGATACTGGTGCCCGCTATCTCCACTTTCTGCCAGCGAGGTCGGCCCTCTGCTGGCATTGGTACTCGATAACTTCCCCATTTACCCGAGGCATTGGAAACTACTTGGGCGGGAAACTTTTTGCCTAATTTTGCCGTAAATCTACGACACGGGACCCACGGCTTCAAGTCCCTCCCGGAGGACTTGTTCCCCGAATTTTTCCGCCCTTAAAAATTCCACGACCTCCGCCGGGTTTGAACCCACGTAATTTGAGTCATGAGGTGGGAACGTTACCCCTAGACTACGGAGGCCGCTTTCCGTGGCCCTCAGTTCAGAACCTTCTGTCTTCTCGTCTGCTGTCCAAAAACATGAAAATTAGAATGTACAGAACTATAATTTTGCCTGTGGTTCTGTATGGGTGTGAAACTTGGTCTCTGACATTAAGGGAGTAGCATAGACTGAGGTTGTTTGAGATCAGGGTGTTGAGGAGAATATCTGGACCGAAGAGAGATGAAGTGACTGGAGGTTGGAGAAAACTACATAATGAGGAGCTCCATAACTGGTACCCTTCTCCAAGTATAATTAGAATGATCAAGTCAAGGATGAGGAGGTGGGCAGGTCATGTAGCACGAATGGGTGAGAAGAGAAATGAATATGGGATATTTGTGGGAAAACCAGAAGGAAAGAGACCACAGGGAAGACCAAGGCTCAGGTAGGTTGACAATATTAAAATGGATCTTAGAGAGATAGTTTGGGATGGTATGGATTGGATTGATCTGGCTCAGAATAGGGACCAGTGGAGGGCTCTTGTGAACACGGTAATGAACCTTCGGTTTCCATAAAATGCTGGGAAATTCTTGAGTAGCTGCAGAATTGGCGGCTCCTCCAGAAGGGCTCAGCTCGATGAGTGAGTAAGTAAGTAAGACCTCCGTGGCTTTAGTCCGCAAGCGAACTATACCGAGCGACCGCCTCTTGTCGGTGAAGTTAGTGCCAACTTTGGCGGATAGAGGCTGTCACGTGGTCAGCGCAACGGATCCTTACGGCCGTTAATCTCGGTTTTATAGACCGGAGCCGCTATTTCCTTGAAATAGCTCCTCAATTGTCCTCACGAGGCTGAGTGGACTCATTTAGCTCGAGATGTGGGGCACGCGGTAGCGTAGTTGGTTGAGGGGCTATGCTACAAGCCGGAAGGTCGCGGGTTCAAGTCCGGATAAGGTAATTGTATTTTTTTCAATTGACGTAATCCTTCCGGCCGCACTATGGCCCTGGGGTTCACACAGCCTCTAACAGAAATGGGTACTAGGAATTAATTAAATAATTTTCCTTGGAAGTAAATGGCGGCCGGCGCGTAGGGCTGACAACCTTACCGCCATCTTTGAGCCGATTGTCTTAGATAATGTGGGAACCTCAACGTCTCACAACCCTATGGGCCTTCACGGCCTGGTACTGTGATAGCTTTACTTACATTTTATCCGGTACCTACAACATTACACAAGAAGTAAGAGGTAAAACATAAGGTAAAGCTGTCCCTATAACAGGTCATGAAGGCTCCCACATTTTCTCTAGACAGTCGGCTCACAGATGGCGGTGAGGTTGTCAGCCTTACGTGCCGGCCGCGCTTTACTCCCCAGCAAGATTCCTTGTACTCATCTCTGTTAGAGGTTGAGCCTCCCCCGGGGGTCATAGTGCAGCTGGAAGGATTAGATTAATTGAAAATCCAATAATCTCATCGAGAATCGAACCCGCGACCTTCCGACTTGTAGCATAGTATCTCAACCAACCACGCTACCGCGTGCCCCTATTACAAGAAGTGCACATGCGAGACTTAAGTAACGTATGATTTTATTTATTCTTTCTTTCACTAAATTGTGTGCCGTGTTTACAGAAATGCAACAGTCCGAAACATGTAACACACTCTGTATACCAGCAACTGCAAGGGCACTGAGCACAGCTCCTGTGGCCAGAATTCGAGTCCCAAGAGATGCACATGAGATTGTCTGAAACCCTGTAACAAACGATCATCGAGCAATTTTTGCAGTGGCATTAAGAAAGCTGGAGTGTGGAGCTTGTGCTCAAATTATCCGTGAAGACACATAAACACGACAAGTCTTCGTGGAGTGGTACATCGTTACACAGCTGCATGCACCTTGAAGGCAAGCATTTGTTCCACACGGAAGACATTCTTGGCTCTTCCATCAAGCAGAACAGAAGTACGGCGCTTGGAGCCTTGATAGCCCCAACAAGGCTACTGATGGAGAAGTACGCTTGTTAGTCTCGTGTTGTACTCGTAGGCAGTTGAGATTGAGGTATATGTTGCATAGGCCATTCATATTTTCAGGAAATAAAGGCTTGCTGGGTGTGTTAAAACAGCGATCAGACCGCTACTGCTATACAGACTTGACACGTTTGTAGTTGAGTGTCTGACAGTCTGTTGAGACCCTCGTATCACTTTCCCTCACGTTCTCTTAACAGAATTCCTGTAAATTGCCCCGTTTCTTTGTTTGGAAAATGTTCCTCCTTTCCGACGTTACAGAAGGAACCTTGGAAAATATAAATTTATTGAATGGAACAGAATTTCGTTTGGTTGTACAGAAATCTGAAACTCTACCATGAATGCCTTTAGTACAGTCTGCTTGAGTCTCTGAAGCACCGGTAAGGGTAGGCAGACTGCGCTCACTTTAAGGAGAGAATTCTTTATCCACTTACAAACGTTACTGACGTCGAAATAATATGTGTAATTTATTTTTGCGTACTCAGCCACGAATCTTATTAACAATATTGTGGCACGACACCCGAGGTCAGGATAGACGTTCACTGTTAGGCAACTACTCTGTAAACACATTCCCGTGGCAATGAATACGCAAGCAACAATTTATTAGCTTCCGTTGCTATGCAACAGTGCTGTAAACACACGTTCCCAACAAGAGAAAGGCTGTGTTTTCTGCGTGGTCCGCGCAAAATTATTATAAAGAAAATTTCATTTGTGATGTGAAGTGCGAGTGAGACTGTTATAAATCCGTTGTCAGGATACGACTAGCGAAGACCGAGAAACCTAGTGAAGTGTAAAGTATGTAGATCAGCCTGCACTCCCGAATTGTGAGAATAGGATGTCAGTAAATCCAACAATTCCAAACCTTGTCTATACCCATTAATACAGATGACAAAATGAACAGTGATTATGTTTAGTTTAGTTTAGTTTAGTTTCGTTACAAACGTAGAACTGTGTCCGCACTATGCTACAAGCCTGAAGGTTGCGGGTTCGATTATCGATGAGGTCATTGTATTTTTCGATTGGCCTAATTCTTCCAGCCGCACTATGGCTCTGGGGTGGACTCAGTCTCTAACAGAAATGAGTACCAGGATTCTTCCTGAGGAGTAAAGGGCGGCCGGCGCGTAAGACTGACAACCTCACCGCCGTCTGTGAGCCGACTGTATAGAAAATATGGGAGCCTCGACGTCTCAGAACCCTATGGGCCTCTAACGCCCGTTACAGGGATAGTTATAACATCCGGTTTGGGGGACACAGGTTCAGTTTCAGGCACGTGTTTCTGCATTGGTAGGATGGGAGTGGACATAGAACTCTACCGCACCAGAATTGCCGGATCTGTGTTAGGCAGTAAAGTTCAGCCATAATTTGGTTTTTGGGTCTAGAGTTAACTAGAATCGACTGTCTCAAGACAGGGTCAGTTTGGCGGGTTTTATGATAATGGTAATGAAATTTCTGTCTTCACAAAGGTGGGAATTACTTCTTTTTTTTATTATTGCTAGTGGGGTGGGACTAAGTCCCTTGTACTGCGGCCACTTCTGGCCTATTGCACTAGCCCAAGATGATAGGTGAGGGTGATTGTGGAGCAGTTGGTGGAATGAAGATTGGCAGGGGAAACCGAAGTACTCGGAGAAAACCTGCCCCAGCGCCACTTTGTCCATCACAAATGCCACTTGACCAGACCCGCGGTGGAAATCCAGGGACTAACCGCTTGAGCTATGGCGCGGCCTGGGAATTGCTTTACTGAATAAGCAATTAGCAGCGCTTCAGGAAATGCTGTAATATGTGGAGCTGACAAATATAATTAGAAGTACAGACAGTTTTTGTTTAGTGCAGTTCTTATGAGGAGTCTAATGTTCATGTTGAGCAGAGGAATATCCTACACGAAATAAGAAAACGGAAGGCTAATTGGATTGGTCATATTTTACGCGGTAACGGCCTTCTAAAAGAAGTTATTGAAGGAAAGATAGAGGGGCGGATAGAAGTGATCAGAAGACGAGGAAGAAGGCGTAAGAAGATGCTGGATGACCTTGGGGACAGAAGAGGATATTCTCATTTGAAGGAGAAAGCTCTAGATCGCATCAAGTGGAGGAACTGTTTTGGAAGAGACTGTGGACCTGTCGTCTGACAGATTACAGATGAATGAATGAATGAATGAATGAATGAATGAATGAATGTGTGGCGCGCGCGGGTGCGTGCACGTGTGTTTTTGTGCGCGTGTGTGTGCTCGTGTGTGCGCGCGCGCGGGTGCGTGACGTGTGTTTGTGTATGTGTGTCTGTATGTGTGTGCGTGTGTGCGCGCGCGCGGGTGTGTGCACGTGTGTTTGTGTGTGTGTGTGTGTGTATGGGCGGTTATCCAGAGCCCTATGGGTCGCTACTACATTACGGTTGAGAAAAAAGGCAAAACTTCTATTGTATGATGCATCTTTTAAGCTGGCTCATATGACAGAAACATGAATTCACTAACAAATTTTCTGATATTCAGTTGGGTGTGGTACGAGATTATGGCTGTATGTGCGCATGCTCATGTTAAACTGTGCTAAAACATCCTTGAGGCTGCATATCGTCATTAGCTAGTGACATGTCTCGTTATGTCATAATTAAAAAGTTACGAGATTACATTTTCAGCATAGGATGAGGCCCGCCGTCACCATGCCGGATATCAAGGCTTCACGTACACTCTAATGCCCACTGGGGCTGTAGTGCCAAGGGAAAAAAATCGATCACATGTTTCTGTAGCTCATATAAATTATTTTTAATTATTTATTATTATTATTATTATTATTATTATTATTATTATTATGGCCCTTTGTTGGGCCTTGGCCGATTTTTCAGTTTCTTAATCCTATACACAGTGGGTAGTAGTCCTTGGACGGGGGATCAGCACTTCGCAAGGCCTCTCCCTACATACAGAAGAACACAAACACAGAAAAAACTCACTGACATCCATGCCTCGAGTGGGATTCGAACCCACGATCCCAGTGTTTGAGCGGAAGAAGAAAGTTCATGCCTTAGATCGAGGAG
>NW_019725007.1:202728-203818 GCF_002891405.2 Cryptotermes secundus | reverse complement strand
GCCTCTACCTGTACACAAACACAGAAAAACGCACACACACAAACTAAACATCCATGCCTTGGGTGGGATTCGAACCCACGATCCCGGTTTCCAAGCGAGCGAAGACAGTACATGCCTTAGACCGCTGGGCTACCGTGACCGGCAATTAGTGATGATTACTGCGAGTAATTTCAGTGAACTTAAAGTGGAAGCAATGCTTCAAGCAGATCCGTAACTGCACCGTACAGTGTAGTAGTGCTTACGTAAGACACGCTAAATAACATGTTCGAGACTTGCGTACTCGCACAACTTCACTTGTGTTATGTCGTACGCCTCTAATAACAGTGCTAATTTCCGTGCTTGGCCAACTTACATGTAAATGAGGCTACGTGGAAGTTTCAGCGACAAGGTAGACTGAAGAAGAATATAAAGTCGCGATAATTAGCTTTGTGCGGATACAAAATAAGTTCTGGAGTTTTAGAGCGACAGTCACAAAACAAAGCGACGGAACTCAGACGGAATTACCTCCTGATATCCAGTCCAGAAATCTTGACTTTCCCGGGACTCGCTACCCAACAGCTGAAATACCTGAACGGACGTGGCACTTGTGCTCTCTTTGCAAGGACAGTGTGCAGATGAAGGCGCCTGAGAAGGAAATGCAGAGACCCAGGAACTGGGCTGGACGTGTAACACGAGATGAGAAATTCATACTCTTACAAAATTGTTGTCTCAAACCCTGAATACAATAAAATTAATTTGTTTTTGTGTCTTATTTTACGACTCTGTCAATATCTAGACCATATAGGATTACTGATGAATTGGGCAGGATCTGCAAGGAAGCGATCGTGAGCTGTTTACATAGACAGGCTGACGAAAATCCGCGAACTCCCTTAGACATGACAACCGTGTCTCACCAGAACACATGCAATAAAATTTATGTTAAGGCGCGTCCACATTACTCGTGCTCGTGCTCGCCAGGCTTGTGCTCGTCAGGAGACTCGTCTGGCTTTTACTTGTGCTCGTAAATCTTCGTCCACACTACTTCAGTTGCTCGCCAGGCTTCGGCGCGTGAGGATCCGTATATTTACTCGTAGTGTGTATAGGCTGTAGT
>NW_019725007.1:192466-202234 GCF_002891405.2 Cryptotermes secundus | reverse complement strand
CTAAATGTCTCATGTTTCACCAAGAACTGAAAATAAATTGAGAACAGCGCACTGCGTGCACCTCCATATTGCACGTCTCCAGATAAATAACTCTTCTTCTCCGGTGGTTTCTACGTTTGGCCAATTCGATTTGTGTTTGCAAAGTACGTAATAGGCTGGGATATCGACCGTAAATTGTGTTATGCCAGATGTTCCGGGGGGTGTTCATTGTCCTTCAAAGTGATCCCAATTCACTTCACATGGTCCTCCGTCTCGGTCCTATATAACATACAAACTTTGCTAAATAACCAGCCAATAAATACAATAAATATGAATTAACTTGGGATACACACTGTAACTTAACATGTTCTCTCTTCTCCAAAATTCTGCCTCCGTTTTTCTGTGTCTGTGCTGTGGTTGCTAGGCGAACATATGCGAAGTGTTTGTATATATATATATTGTCACGTGGCCGCGCCATAGCTCAAGCGATTAGTCGCTGGCTTCCCACCGCGGCGGCCAGGGTTCGATCCCGGGTCTGATCAAGTGGGATTTGTGGTGGACAAAATGGCGCTGGGGCAGGTTTTCTTCGAGTACTACGGTTTCCCCTGCCAATCTTCATTCCACCAATTGCTCCACAATCACCCTCACCTATTATCTGGGGCTGGTACAATAGGCCAGAAGTGGCCGCAGTACAAGGGACTTAGTCCCACCCCACTAGCAATAAAAAATATATTGTCACGTGTAGGAGTAGCTATTAACGAGGGTTTTGATCGGTGATTCGATTTATTGAATAGACACCAGGCAGAACTACAATTAATTATAACACTATCAGTCTTACTGTAACTATAACACTTCGTAACTACGAACAATGATAACATTCTAAAGGTTACTGTAACTACACCACATAAAGACTTCACTTCTCACTTCTGCTTTCTGACTTTAGTGTTCAGAGTTACTTTACGACTGGCGGTTTACCGCTAATTACTTCATCTTGGCGACAACCCCTTGAGACCCACGACAATAATTGTTATTTTCCAACACAACACTTGCGGTTATAGTCCTCATATAACATCCTGTCTGACGAGAGGATGGTTGTGTCGTTTAGAATTGCTGCTGGACTTCGCCAGCGCAGTCATTCTCTTGTCCGAGTCCCGCAGGACTCATGACCACATTTTTCTATCTCAGATTTGAGACTCCCCCAACCTGGAGGGCAAGGTCCACTTATTTATATCCCCCAGGAACAGGGTGGTCCAGTTATACCCCCAGGCACTAGGTTCGTTTGGATATTCTATATAAATTATGTTCTTTATTCTGTGGTTTCATCTGGGTAACAAACTTGGTCTTCAGCCTATTGCAAGTGCTGAGGTAGATATTTAAAACGGTGAAGACGGAATAATGGTAGAATGGTAGAAATCACATAATTAGGAGCTTCACAATTTGTAATTCTTTTATAATGTCGTCAAAACAATGTAAACGAAGATGCGTGAGAAGCACTTAGCAAGCATGAGAAAACAGTATATAAATGTACAGGTTCAGTTGAAATATCCCTTGGGAAGATGCCTCTCAGAAACCCAGGACACATAGTCGCCCAAATTCTCATTAGTTCTCCAATTTTCGCCGCTTATCAGGCAGTAAATACGTTAGTTCCTTGTGGAAAACTGAATAATGTGACAACAATCACGTCAAAGCGAAGAGTATAACATGGGCAGGGCATATATCACACATGGGACACAAGAGTGTTGATGGGAGTGCCAGAAGATCTAAACGTAGGTAGGAGGATACTATTAAAATGGATCTTAAAGGAATAGGATGGGCTGTTATGGTCTGAATTCTTTGTCTAGGGATAGAGACCGGTTGCGGGATATTACAAACACGGGAATGAACTTTCGGGTTCCATAAAATGTTGTGAAATTGTTGAGTAGTTGAGCCACTGCTGTCTTCTCAAGACTCAGCTGAATGGAGTTACTTAGTTAGGAACACAATAGAAATAGAAACAAACCAACCTTTGTTCCATACCGCATGCTCAGCTGTTCATGTTTCAGACGCTATCCTCGTTTCCTCTGTTCCACAACATTTGGAGGCAGAATCTTTAAGGAACATAGCCACGAACTGTAGGGAACATACACGTAACTCGTGGCGAAATGGGGAGTCAAATTGTGAACTAGACTGAATTGTCTACCGGTATGCTGCGTTGACAGGATTTTGTGAATAATATGCTGAACCTTCGCCGATCACAGTGGCCGCGCGGTCTAAGGCATGAACTGTCTTCGTTCGCTCGAAATCTGCCATTTAGGGTTCGACCCCACTCAAGGCATGGACGTATATATGTGCGTTCATTTTGTGTTTGTGTTGTCGTGTGTTTAGGCAGCGGCCTTGCGGCTGGCCGATCTCTCGCCCAAGGAGTCCTGCCGACTGTAAAAACGATTACGAAACTGAAGAAGAGATCAGGGTCCAATAAATGGCTGTAAAGCCATTGATGAATGAATGAATGAATGAATGAATGAATGTTGAACCTTCGGATTTTACAAAACCAAGTTTTTCACCACTTTATTAGTTAATTACGAGTATGAACAGCTGAGGCAATAATGTCACGGGAAACTGGTTCGCCCGACTGTGGGTCCGTGGATATGTCTTTGATTGATTGGGTAGGTTATTAAGTTAGTGGAAATAACCAACTCCTTGGATAAGAGCACTTCTTGTGAAGAAGACAGTTGCGAAGTTCAGCACTGCCCGCTAGTGGTCCTCATCCAACCGAAACCCTCCCACGCCACTTGCTCAAGATCGACTTCAGTATTATTCTTTCATGCACAGTTAGATCTTCCTATTTATCTTCTCCTTTCAGGTTTTCCAAACAAACTTTGTATGCATTTCTCATCACTTCCATGCGTGCAACATGTCTCGTCCATCTAACCCTACCTAATTTTATCATCGTAGTAATAATATTCGGTGAAGAGGCGGTTCTTGGAAGTAAAGATAACACTTCACTTATGTGTAAATAATGTGTAAGAGGCGCTGCAAGTATGAATATTTATTTTTATGGAAATTTTGCACCTAAATTCTGTCCTGTGTCCCAAGGAAAGCACAATATAACCTGATACTTCTCGGAGACTATAAATATTCATTCGTATGAAACCAAGAGGGGACACTAGGCATGGATTTCTAAAGTTGAAAATTTACTGGAGGGTTTGAAGTGAACTGTGAATCCAGTGGCACTAACCACTCATGTGATGCAGGCAAGTCACTTGATAGTTCTGTTGTAAACATGACGGCTGTGTGTTACGGCTTACACAAGCGACCGTCAGTTCCCTCATGTTCGTTCGTCAAGGAAGGGGCAGTTTGCCGAATCCCCCCTGTGTTATCCTGAAACCTTCACTTACGTCACGTTCCACTCGTCTGCCGCCTGCTATCCTTTACCTACCGTCTGTTACTGTGAAGGTTATTTAGTGGATCTGTTGAAAGACAAGAAAGGAAAGACTTTGCCCTTGGGACTCGCATACAGTGACTGCCAGTGCCAGAATTCTGCTTAACAGTTACACGCAGAGGTGAAATGGAGACTTGGTCGTCAGATCATTACACTATTTGAATTACACGCAACAAAATTACCTGGTATTTTCAATGCAGAACTCTGACAATGATGATTTATTTCACTTGTCATTCAAACGATGTATAGATCACTGTTCTGAATAAAAAAGAAATTAGTTTAACAAATCAGATGGATAATGGGAGAGCTAATGACATATGTGCTAATGATTTTGTTGTTCACTGATGTATTTGATGGTATTTTTAGCGGTTATTTTTCCTGCATATTCGTACGTCATCAATCTTTCGAGTTTTTGAAATGTCTCTTTCGAGCTAGTTTAGCGTGCACAAAAACTGTCGGCTGTGTGCCAGTTGGGTGTTTCTCCTGCTCGTATCTCTGCATCTCGAGCAAGCCTACTGTTTGCTTGTACAGCTTCAAGGTTCTTGCAGGCGGTGGAGGACGCAAGACCAGCGGTTGCAGCGAGCAATAGTTTTGTGTAGTAATAATTAATTGCGAATGCACAACACCTTAGCGATGTAAAACCAGACATAATGAACACAACAAACAAGCATAACTATATTCAACCAGTTCATGGTATAACATACCATCAGACTTCTCTCTTTCGAAAAAAAAAAACTCCGTGGTTTTAGTCCGCAAGCGAACTATACCGACCGAGCGACCGCCGCTTGTCGGCGAAGTTAGTGCCAAATTTAGCGGATAGAGAGTGTCGCGTGGTGAGCGCAACGAATCCTCACGGCCGTTAATTTCAGTTTTCTAGACCGGATCTCTCTTTGGAACTACAGTATACGTGTATTTATGTTGTTCTCGGAACTGCTTTCTCCGGTCTGCAGATATTTTAATGCTGAATTATTTTTATGTCTAGAACAACATACAGAAACACGCAATTAATTTGTACGTAGTTTAGATCATTCAAGAATGAGGAAGTGAGGGAGATGTGGAGAGAATTACAAAGTAGGGAGCTTAATAATAATGTGACATGTAGACCCACTGCCAAATAATAACTGCATAATAACAGCATATACGAAAGACAGCCCCGTCCTCTCGTCAGAGAGGGCGCCCCACAAAAACAAGACCGTAACTGTCGAGCAGAAATAAAAATCTGATCATGAGCCCCAGGAGGGAGAGCCACACCAAGACTTACTGACTGACTGACTGATCGTCAGTCGCAATGTGACTTTGACTTTGAGTTACATTAGTGACAAGTGAGGAGCTGGTAGCTGAGGACAGGGACAGTTCGGGAACTCAGAGGAAAGGAAACCTCAGCTGTTGGAAACCACTACCAAGCAACGGCTAGCGAAGACAAAAACTTTACGTGTGCTGTGGTTACAGAGACCTTTGGACTATGTAGTTCAGTGAGACACTCTAGTTATTTGTAGTTACGTTCTCATGTTCAGTAAATCTGATTATCATTCCAAACCCCGTCTATAGTCACTCAAACGCGCGACAGTATATTTTCTTCACTAATATTGCTGATCGTATTGTACCAAGAATGAGACTGGTGGAGCTTTCAGTAAACATAAGGGCGTTGAAAAGTATACCCAGATCAGTTGGAAACCGTTTCGGAGATCTCAGCATAGCGGTAGGAACAAAGTCTGTAGTTAGGGCGTGAATACAGTGGCTCAGAATATGGCCCAGTATTGTCTTATTGTGAACACGATAATGGGTGTGCTGGTTCGTCACCTGCTTAGCAAATACAAACTTTCCAAGAAAATCCCGAAACATAGAATTACTTCTTTTTTATTGCTAGTGGGGTGGGACTAAGTCCCTTGTACTGCGGCCACTACTGGCCTATAGTACCAGCCCCAGATGACAGGTGAGGTTGATTGTGGAGCAGTTGGTGGAATGAAGATTGGCAGTGGAAACCGAAGTATTCGGAGAAAACCTGCCCCAGCGCCACTTTGTCCACCACAAATCCCACTTGACCAGACGCGGGATCGAACCCGGACCGCCGCGATGAGAAGCCAGCGACTAACCGCTTGAGCTATGGCGCGGCCCTAGAATTACTTAATTTGTTAATTATATAATCAGTTGGTCACGTACTCATATAAGATAGACAGGCAGACATTTAGTCACTTAATAACTTTTATAGTTTGATACTCAGTTGATTGCCAATTACTCACTGCGGCACGTGACCAGAGAATCAGACAGGCAGTAAGATTAACACATTATGTGCCTGGCTTTTCCGAATATGAGATAGAAGTATTTCCACGAAACCTCATCCACATGTATGCAATAGCAGTCTCCGGAAATTCAATGGATGTGCTATCCATTGAATTCCCAGTAAAATGCATCCTTGTGTGGTATCTTTTAACTTCCTCAGACCCCAAGCAATTTCCTGTGGGTACCACGATGTGTTGTGTCTGTCTGACAGAGCAGTATATACCAAGCTTCACCCCTGGTCTCGGAATGTCTTTGTTTTGATCTGTTGTTACTTTTGTTCAACGCACGAGAACATGTGTGCTTAACATGTGTTCTGATGTTCGCGCTGCTGAAGAACCTTCACGGAAAATGTAAGTACTTGTACCTCTGTCTCTCCGTCTGTCTATCTAACGCGGAGTAACGCAGTCCCCTGGAGCAGCTGGAAGTAACTCCACTATCAATTTCTTGTCTCGCGCAAGAGTGCTACATATCCCAATCATTTCATATTCCTATTTATATGAGGTGAAAAGTACACGTTATGAAGGTCCTCATGGCCCAGTTCTTTGACCCCCCTCTTACTTCCTGTCTTAGGCCCAAATACCTTCGCCACTCTGTTTTCAACCCCGTCAGTCTGTCTTCTTCCCTTGATGTGAGACGTCCATGCAAACGAGTGTATGGCATTGTACAGCTCTGTGATACCGAACTGACTGTTGGGAAGCAGTCCCTAATTCAGTCTAACACTTGAACTCACCACATTTTCGAAGTCTTTATTACTTCTCATCCTCAGGCTTTGAGGTATAAGCCGTGTTGAGTGTTGGAGGGTTTCCGACGTTTCGGCAAACATTGTAATTTCCACTTTCAGGGTGGGTGTGTTTGCTGTCAGGGTCAGAACCCACTGCAACCGGCTCCCGTTATTTTTGTTACCGAGGCTTGTCTGGTCTCCTGCGCAGACTGTGACCTGCAGCACACACTCTGGGCCAGGCGTGTCTGGCGGCGCAGCGTGT
Source organism: Cryptotermes secundus (assembly GCF_002891405.2). Taxonomy (NCBI): domain Eukaryota; kingdom Metazoa; phylum Arthropoda; class Insecta; order Blattodea; family Kalotermitidae; genus Cryptotermes; species Cryptotermes secundus. The sequence goes on along the minus strand of NW_019725007.1, from coordinate 195,571 downwards.
GCTCCACTCACGGCGAGGGCAAACACCCAACGAGGGCAAACACCCGTCTTGTCTTCCCGCGGTGGAAACCGACGTTACGAAGGAACATGCTACTTCCATTTTCAGGGTGTTCCTGGAAAGGGCACTCTTCATACGCTCCTCACACAACTCTGCCATAGCTGTGAAAGTCCTTCGGAATGTCCGTTCTCCCACTATCCAATTCCCATCTGTGACGACAAATCGGGCGCTGCTTATAAGGGCTTTGTCCAATTTGTACATTTCTTCCCATTGACTAGGATCATGCTCCTTTCGTCTTCACCCCCTCTCCTTGGGTCACATAACTATCCTTCTTGTTACTGTCGTCAAGTCTGTTCCTGGTCTTACAGTCTTGAACCATGCTCTTTCGAAACGTCGGTATCCGCCCACAAAACTACATTGTATTACAACCCATAAGACCACAGTCTTCTCTGTATGTTGGCACTTTAAAGAAGAAGTGTACAATGAAACTCAACATAGAAAACTAATTTCTGACTACATGGGACGTCATACGCAGTGCGCACTGCCTAATGTAGTCACAGATAATGTTATATTCATGCAATATTGTCGAAGTTCTTATCATACGTATATTAATGAATAGAAAAATCTACGTTTATTGTAATTAGCATTTCGGTTTTTGTTATCGCTTTCTTCCCTTGTCGCGGCCTTGACGCATGCGCCTATGAAATAACGACGCAACATCCTAGTTTTTGTTGAACTCCGACGTGAATATGGACCTTTTATTAACAGCTTCATCAGAAGAAGCAGTAGAAACTCAAAGTTAAAGGCCTTTCATGTCTTGATTTCATTATTTGTTTTTAAAGGTGCATGGATTTCCAGAGACATCATGACAATTTCGCTTTAGTTGACGGCTTCCTCTAAGAAACTGTGAAGAGTCAACTTAAAGTATTTTACATTTCTTGATTTTACAGTTTCATTTCTGTCAATTTGCACATTTCCACTTTCCATCAATAAACAACGCTGAACAGCTGCATGCTTGTATAATACGTTGTTGTTATCAATTAATCTGTGTCCGGGAGTGATTACAATAAACGGCGTCCTCTGTCTTTGGCGCTAATATGACATCGGCCCTCAAAATAGTTGCCGTTGGCCGCTATGCAAGTCTGCCAACATTGCTGAAACATATTGGCGGGAAATTCCCGTATGGCGTCTCTTGTGGCAATGACCACCTCCCCGGACGACTGAAATCTACGACCGCGTAGCTTTGCTTTCACGCGGTGAAAGAGAAAGAAATCGCACGGTGCGAGATCAGGTGAGTACGGAGGGTGTTGCTACCGTTCTCCTCTTCTGCTTTTGTGCCCGCTGCTCCGGCCGCTCCTTTCCTCCTCGTCGCTGCTACGGCTGCTCCTGCTTGCCGCTCCTTCCACCTTTACCCTTCTTTGCTATTTGGGTACTGAGGTAACCAGGTTGGATTTAGGATAATGGTAGGCATGGATCTCTATCTCAGGTCGATAACAGGTCTTTCTTCGTAGAAACTTTAACACGACTAACCTGTGGCTTTACCTTAGGTTTAATATACTCATTTTTGGTCACAATCGCTATTTATGGCAGTTACATTTACACTGTTTCGCTTACAGAGGCGATTCTATAAAGAACAAAGCAAGTGCCTCCACTCACTAGGAGGGTCTCTTATGATCTGTTGCCTACTACTGGCTCGGCGACACTAACGGACCTACGGGCCTTCCCAGCACCACACCTTAGATGACATCATTCCCCACATCAATCCGGGGATCCACCACCCATTCTCCATCTGCAAAACTGCACATGTGAAATAGTGCCGTGCTATTATCACGTAGGCACCTCCCCTCCAGGGCCTCACACATTCAAGTCCACTAGTAAACGGTTACAGTGTGGCAAAACGGTGACCTGTTTGCCTTGCTAGTTCCTCCTGGACAAGAACAGAGCGATGTGCAGGGGCGTTGTCGTGTAGCAACAGCCAATTCTTCCTACGCCAAATGTTTCGCTAGGGGATTTTCCTAGTTTTTGGCAGAACTTGATGTTTGCCCGTTCTTCAAACTGCCACATTTTCGATTTCCGCCACTTGCATTTAACTGCAGTTCACAATAGAGGTCGTAATTCAGCGTACACTGTTTGCACACAACTGCCTCTTGCTGTGACGAGAGATGAACTGACAGGTCATCATATCGTGACTCAACCTACCTGCTGTAGTGCACTGCAACGACGCTTTGCGGCCCGTACACGAACTTATTGAATATGGTACTATATATATTTGGGGTCAGCGTGACTAATAATAATGGGTACTGGAGTTGATGATTAAGTTTATTGGCACTTAGATTACAATTACAATCAATTATAACAGTTCACACATTGAACTCCTTAACGACATCTGTCCGACGAATCTCTCTGAAGAATCTCTGACTGCACTGACTGCACTGAATGCACGAATGAACACCATTTTGTAACCGCGAGAGAACTGAACAGAGATCACCGCCTCCAAGGGTTCCAGTACTGCTCCCTAGGAAATCGTTGTCTCGGAAATCTTGCGTTTAGCAGCTTGCTACCCGGCAATGAGTTGTTCGTTGCTATTCATTGTAGTGGGAACATGATTTCCGAGCCGTTGCTCAGCAACGGACGTCCGCTGTAGCTCCACTGTTCCGGTTTTAGGCGGTGTTTACCGAGCCAATGGATTATTCCGTCACACTATGAACAATGAGACTGATGTATCCAAAACAGCGGAGAAGGCATTTGGAACTGACTTCTGCCCTATTGAAGTCCCTTCTTATGGCACGTGTCGGGTGAGGAACTTGGCGAAAGGAAGTCATTGTTATTCATAGAGCGCCGTCCCGTGTTTCTTCAAGACAGTGCCTGGAATATTTAAATGTGTTGATTACATGCATTACAGGATATTAATTTTCCTGTTTTAACTTCTTATACATGCTTGGTATATTGCCCCCACGGAGGTGACTCAAGTGTGCATGTTGTTTCCTCTTCCATTCATAAATGACTCACGATTAGATCTGAGACAGGAAATGCATTCAACTTTGCTTTAGAACATGCCACTAGGAAGATCCAGGGTAACCAGGTGGGGGACGCATCAGCTGTTGGTCT
>NW_019725007.1:162353-192424 GCF_002891405.2 Cryptotermes secundus | reverse complement strand
CGTGCCGAGTGGACCCAGTTGGACTCCATCCCCCACTATGCGAATTAAGAAAAAAAAGATGAACTGAAAATGGAGGTTGCTGTTGTGACTTATTATAAGGTATACTCCCGCTATTAGGCTGGAAAAGGTATTCAGGATAGCAACAAAGTTGGAACCGGATGCCATCGCATTAAAATGAGACATTATGACTGCGCCCAGGTGTTTTGGTTTCAGTGCATGAACCGGCAACGCTCAGTTTGGGAGGACTGTGCACTAGCCAACATTTCGAGTCTCTGTTTTAGACACAAGTGGATGAGTCAGAGTGTATTGCCCTCTTCAACTGAACTGAGCAAGCCTCCGCAGCTCTAATTGTGACAACGAAGTCAAATTGAAGGCGTCGGCAGCTGAGAAGGGCGTGATGAGGTGCGCATCTGCACTGCGCAGCCAAAGAATTGTATACGGGTTCATCAGAATCGCGTAGTAATACGCTTCGTAAATGTATATGCAACTGCATGAAGAAAAGCCCACTGGAACATCGTGTGGAAGTGAGAGGGAAAATCGTCATGAATTCATCTGCGGCAAACGAAATATTGTGAGAGCAGCGCTAACAAAAACTGTCACAAAACGAGACGACAAAGTCACAGATCTAATGGAAATAAAAGGTAAAGCTATCCCTGTAACAGACAGTGCAGGCTCATAGAGTTGTGAGACGTCGAGGCTCCCACATTTTCTAGACAATCGGCACACAGATGGACTGCCTCTGTGGTCTAGTGGTTAGAGCTCCTGGTTACAGATCCAGAGGTCCCGGGTTCGATTCCCGGCCCAACTAGATTTTCTGAGACGTAGTGGGTCTGGAACGGGGTCCACTCAGCCTCGTGAGGATAACTGAGGAGTAATTTCAAGGAAATAGCGGCTCCGGTCTATAAAACCGAGATTAACGGCCGTGGGGATTCGTTGCGCTGACCACGCGATACCCTCTATCCATTAAAGTTGTCAATAACTTCGCCGACAAGTGGCGGTCGCTCGGTCGGTATAGTTCGCTTGTGGACTAAAGGCACGGATTTTTTTTGGCGGGGGGGGGCTCACAGATGGCGGTAAGGTTGTCAGTCTTACACGCCGGGCGTCCTTTACACCACAGGAAGATTCCCGGTACTCATTTCTGTTAGAGGCTGGGTCGACTCGGGGGCCATAGTGCGGCTGGAAGAATTAGGTCAATTGAAAAATCCAATGACCTCGTCGGGATTCGAACCCACGACCTTTTGGCTTGTAGCATACTGCCTCAACCAACTACGCTACCGCGTGTTTATATGTCATAATGTGTTCTGGAATAAAATTTGCAGGTCCGCACCAAGAAATTTTGTGTTAAGTTAAGGAACAGGCGCACTTCAAAAGTATAAAGTATGTAGCAATATTATATAGACGCTACATAACAGAACATGCAGAAACCGATGAAAATGACGGCGCAACCAAGAGTAACCTAAGTGCGTATCCTGTGAGAAGAAACGGAGGATGCTGTAAGCAGACTCGTGGGGAAATATCCACGATATTTCGTGTAGTTCCGCCCCCAGTCAGTGGTTAGTAAGGCAGAATCACACACAAGTTTAGAGTTAAATTCTAACATCTAAGCTAAGTCCAGGCCTAAAATTCTAACGTTCCAAATTTCCAGGCAAACTTTAGATCTAAAGCCTGAATTTCATCTACATAGTACAGAGTGTCCGAGAAAGAATGTACTTGTTTTAAATAGTTTTGTTGAGAAAGTGGCTAGAGCTAGGAGGGTCTCACTTCACTGCGCTTCTACCTGTGTTCTCTTTGTTGCTCGCAAAATGTTCATCGGTATCCAGCTGCCCTGAGACTTAACGCATGCGCACAGTCATCTGCGCTCCACAGGAGAAGTATCGTTCGTGCTTTCATGTTGTGAAAACTGTACTTTTCTGGCTCTGTTTACTCAATAAAAGTGTTTAAATTTGCGCATTTATTCTCGGATACCCTTATTTATAAAAGCCGGGATAGCTCAGTCGGTACAGCGACTGGCTACGGGCTGGACGGTAGAAGGGTCGGAGTTCGAGTCCCGGTAGTGTCAAGAATTTTCACTTCTCCGTGTCGTCCACACCGGCTCTGGGGTTCACCCAACCTCCTATCCAATGGGTACCGGGGGCCATTTCTCCGAAGGTAAAGCGGCCAGAGCTTGAAGCTGATCACTCACCTCCATGTAGTGCCGAGGTCAGGAAAATGTGGATCTATACATGCACTCCCCCATACGCCTTCATGCCTTAGTGCTTAATTAGTTAAATGGACAACTTTACCTTTTACCTTATTTAGAAATTCGTCTGCTGAGTCTGTATCATGAAGATCACTCTGTTAATAATATATGGTGAAATGATCGCTTGCTCATTTGAAAATCATACGGAAAACATAAATACATTGTCCGCAAAGGGAAGAGCTTCTAAGTGTTAAGTGACACGGTCCATGTTACTGCCCTTTAAGAATTAACTTGAGGAATTGCAGAGAATGGTTCAGTGCTGCAGCAAGTCCTCAAGACATTTCTGTTTTGGGAAGATAACGAAGTAAATCAGGAAAACTCCACACTAAAATTGCAACATTTACATGAAATGTAAATAAAGAAGACCTGGGTGGGTATAAGGACCGTGAGAGGCTTTCGTAAAGTTTTACATGCTTTGTCTTTTCTCGTTTTGTTTAGTGTTTCTATAAAGCAACGGCTCTGTTCTGAAAACAGATTTTGGTCGCCTCAGTGAAGATGCAAGCCTCATATTCTCGCTCTCACACAATATTGCAAGGTGCCACAATCTGTGTGTGTTCAACTGACTGTGCCTTCTGTTTTGCATTTTAATATAAAGTGTGTGTACGTGCAGCTTAAAGATTATTTTGCTAAGCAGGCGAACTAATTTCTCTGCATCTTAAGACGCGTCCACATTACTCGTGCTCGTGCTCGTGTTCGCCAGGCTTGTGCTCGTCGGGAGACTCGTCTGGCTTTTACTTGTGCTCGTAAATCTTCGTCCACACTACTTCAGTTGCTCGCCAGGCTTCGGCGCGTGAGGATCCGTATATTTACTCGTAGTGTGTATAGGCTGTAGTGTATTTTAATTTATTGGCTATAGTTTTTAAATTAGAAATTTCAAATTTGCTTGTCTCGTGACTTGTTATATCGTCCACACTACTCGCGAGCATAGCGAGTCACACGAGCACGAGTAATGTGGACGCGCCTTTAGAGAAATGTGGGTCTGCAGTAGATGGGAGCGGGCTCGAGACGCTCGAGACTGGATTACGAATTGCTCGGGCGGTTAACCCAGCGTTTCCTGCAGCTACGAAATGCGCTCTCAGTAGGGGCGTCATGCGGCAACCCGCATAAACAGCTGCAGGACTAAATGTCTCACGTTTTACCAAGAACTGAAAATAAATTGAGAACAGCGCACTGCATGCACCGCCATATTACACGTCTCCAGATAAATAACTCTTCTTCTCCGGTGGTTTCTACGTTTGGCCAATTCGATTCGGCGGCCGCCGCGTAAGACTGGCAACCTCACCTCCATCTGTGAACCGATTGTCTAGATAATGTGGGACCCTCAACGTGTCACAACCATATGGGCCTTCACGGCCTGTTAAGGGATAGCTTTACTTTTTATTTACGTTTCACTGTGCACATTTCAAACTCCACTCATTGCGAATTGATATAACTTACTGGTTTTTGTGTTATCCATTGTCAATACAAATATGCTATTTCACAGAGACTTAGAAATTAATTTTCTCCGTCAACAATTTTTTGAACGTAATTGAACTGAACTTAAAAGTTTATCTTTGAAATCTATACCACCAAGAATGAAGTCGGTGACACTCATCTTTGATTTTAACTGTGGCCAACACTTCTAAAAAGCTGCTTACACTTCAGAGTCATGAATAAAATTGCCATTGTATTTTGGTGAATACAGTATATTCATTTCAGAGAAATGTTTAAATTAATTCAGTAATACATATATTTTATATCACATACAATTTTTAATACTTTTACCCGCCTTTTGTTATAATTAACAAGTTATAGACAAATTTTTCTATGTAGGATTTGGGGTTTTCGCAGCGGTCACTATGAGGAATGCAGACAGCTAGCCATCTGCTCACTCTGGTTCCTCGCTCGCGGGGTTTTCTCCCCTGAAGATGGAGGCAATACGTTCCTCCGAAATGTCGGGTAACACAAGGTCTGCAGGGCGCCACATCCCAGAGGACGGCATTCTTTAAATTTTACTATATTAAACGGAACGTTTCTCGTATTCTTTCTGGGCTGCTGGCAGTGCCCACATGGGGCCGGAAGAAGAACATAGCGGGAAGTAAGTTTAGTCTTTGCTGTGGTCCTTAGCCCCATTTGATACAACCCGCCACAGTATGAAAACTTTTAATGAAATACACTCGGTCGTCTACTTACGACCTATGTGACTTACGACCACAAATATAAAAGAAAAATAAAAGATGATTAAAATGTAAAAGTTTTTAAAAATAAATTATAAAGATGATAAAAAGATTACGAAAGTTAAAAAATACTGTTAATAAATATATGGCCGACATACGACCAGATCGACTTACGTCCTGTCAGTCAGAACGGAAGTCGGTCGTAAGTCAACGCTCAAGTGTATACTCAAATTGTCCCGTGTATTAGTGACCCGGAGGCGGGGTATGGATTGGCGAATCGAATTATTGGATAGTCACCAGTTGTAACTACGCTTAATTATATCACTCTAAATGTTACTGTAACTATAACACACAAAGTAAAATCTTCAGCATCTGCTTGCCCGGTAACACGATGAAGCTTGAGAAGTCTGTAGTCTCTCGAATTACTTCCGAGTCGAGTCGAGTCGAGTCGAGTCTTGTGTTACGACAGACAGTCAGTCGGCCAGTCTGTCTTGGAATAAAGCACCCATCTTGGGATTACGACCAGATCTTTAATACTCTCAGACAGTTGCAGATTTGTTGATGTGGGCGCTCTCTCTGACGGGAGGGCGGGTCTGTCATTTACAATTGCTTCTGGTCCTCACCAGCGCAGTCATTCTCGGGTCCTAGTCCCGTGGGACTCGCGACCATATTTAACTGTCTGAGATTCGAGACTTCCCTTTTCGTCGCCTCCTACGACTCGCAGGTACTCGACCCCGCCTCCACAAGGGAGACAAGTCTTTTTCTGGCAAACTTCCCGCGTTTTATTACTTTCGGCCACCGTGAACAGAGCACCTAATTCAAGGGTTCAGTTGTAACTCTTTCTTTCTGTACGCGTTGTCTCGGAAACTTGCTGGAGCATTCTCGTAGCGAAATGGGTAGTTTCGTGTCTGGCTCCACTCTTCCGGCTTTTAGGCGGTGTTTACTGAGCCGTTGCCTGGCAATAGACGCCTAGATATGACTCCACTAATTCTGCTTTTAGGCGTCATGTCCCAATATCTATAACCTCTAAAATTTCATGACTTAAAAATTGCCAAGTGTGTCTGCTTCGGAGCTGGAAAGCGCATGGTGCAGTATACATGAAAATCCTGAGGCGATACTGAAATCTGTGGCTCTCAAGTTCACAGAAAGGAAGACTTCATATTAGCATAATGTGCAAACGGCAGGCCCAAAATATTTGCAAGGTTTAACTGTCTGTTTATATCCGTGTTTCTCAATCCGTTGGACGCGTACCAATGGTCAGGCTGAGGGCCATCTGGTTCAGAGGTGAGGTCTGAAAATAAATACTTAATTCAGTCACAAAAGAAAATCAGTTTCAAAAAGACTTCTACGCGCTGTAAGCACAAGAGTCTCATTAATTTTCCACCATAAGCACATTTATGCCAACAACAGTATTTTGTTCTTTATGTGAAATTAAAGCGACACGGCATATTATGAAACAATGTTACAAATTTATTTAATGTACACAAAATGTATACAAAAGTATGCAGTCTGCACAACAATATTCTGTATTTAAAATAAAGCAGACACTATCGCATCAACATATGTTTTTATTGATGCAACATGTTTCGACCCTTATACTGGGTCATCATCAGGCGTACAATGATACCAGACTCAGTTGTTGAATTGCATCTAATTCTTCAATAAGGATCCTTATTGTGCACCTGAGTGTTTCTGCTTTGCTTTAAATACGGAATACTGTTGTGCAGACTGCATGCTTTTGTATACATTTTGTGTACCTTGTGTATGACACACAACAGGATGCATACTATTAAGATTACAAATTTAGGTTCTTAAGAACTTCCATTAATGATATACTAAAATGTATTTTTACTCATGGAGCTGAGCCCTTCTTGAGGAGCCGCTAATTCTGCAGCTACTCAAGAATTTCCCAGCATTATATAGAACCCGAAGGTTCATTACCGTGTTCACAAGAGCCCTCCACTGGTCCATATCCTGAGCCAGATCAATCCAATCCATGCCATCAAATCATATCTCTCTAAGATTTATTTTAATATTGTCCATCCACCCACGTCTTGGTCTTCCCAGTGGTCTCTTTCTTCTTATTTTCCAACCAATATCCTATATCAATTTCTGTTCTTACCGTTGGTGCTACATGCCCTGTCCACCTCATCCTCCTTGAGTTGCCCCTTCTCATTATACTTGGAGAAGAGTACAAGTTATGAAGCTCCTCATTATGCAGTTTTCTCCAACCTCCTGTCACTTCATCTCTCTTCGGTCCAAATATTCTCCTCAACACCCTGTTCTCAAACACCCTCAGTCTATGTTCCTCCCTTAATGTCAGAGACCAAGTTTCACACCCATACAGAACCACAGGCAAAATCATAGTTTTGTATATTCTAATTTCTATATTTTTAGACAGCAGACGAGAAAACAAAAGGTTCTGGACTGAATGGTAGCAAGCATTACCCGAGTTCAAGATCTTCTTAATTTTCTCCTGAATGTACATTGCGACTTCTTGGAAAAAGAGAAACCGTTTTACTCTGCTGGGGCTAAGTGTTTGGGCAAAATGACCCAGTGGGACGCAAGTTAAGAAAGCTTGAGGATTACAGTTTCTTATTATCTCTTGCTGTTAATTAAAGGTGCTAATAAATTACGAACGGTTCTGGACGAATTTGAAGAGTTTAAAATGCGCATGTGCTTGTACATCGGAGCAATATTCTCGTTACGTAACGAGCCGTAAATCATGCCGCTGGAAGAATGTCTTCAGACTGCGTCATTAGAATGTAAAGAACGCCTGCTTTATTACGCGGGTCCATTCATGAGCTCAGCCGCCCAACAGCAGTTCTCTCAGCGTATTTTCATTAGCTACCACGTCAGTGTGACGCAAGAGAGAGATCAGTTGCAAACTGCTTGCTATATGCTTATGTGTGGGTTTAATGTGATATCCTAACCGCATTTTGTGTGCTCTTGAATCCCACTGCCTACCTGCTACTGCTGCTGCACGGTTGTGGCACAAAGTTCTGCCACGCTGCAAAGCTTTCTTTGCTTCTTGCTGCTAAGAACATTACTGTCAGGCACTGTTGTTATTATTATTATGATTATTATCAGGAGCTGGGATAGCGCAGTCGGTATAGCGACTGGCTACGGGCTGGACGACCGAGAGGTCGGATTTCGAGTCCCGGTAGGATCAAGAATTCACTCTTCTCCGTGTCGTCCAGACCAACTCGGGGGTCCACCAAACCTCTTATCCAATGGGTACCCGGGGCTTTTTCCCCGGGGCTAAAACGGCTGGGGTGCGAAGCTGACCACTCACTTCCAACTAGTGCCGAGGTCAAGAAAATTTAGTTAGTTATTGACAGTGGAAAGGAAAAGAAAAGGCCATACTGACTGGCATCTTGAGAACTCTATGAATGTGCTTTGGCTTTCAAAGAGAAGAACCACGCTCCATGTTGTGTGATCAAACACAAGAAAATATTTTATATATATATTATTTTTATTTCCTATTAGTTTTTTTATTTATGTTCTTGTTTCTTTTTCGTTGTCCGTGTCCAATCCTGTTTTGTCCTGCCCCATTCTGCGGTTTCAACACGGTAGCTGTTTGTCCAGAGGAAGTGAAGTCCTTGTTGCGGGCAGTGGACAAGATGGCGCTGAAGCGACTCGACAAGAAGACGAAATAACAGCCGAAGGAAGGGAGGCCGGAGACGTTGGTGGCCATGCTGCAGGGTAATGTTGAGGGAAAGAAAATTTATACATGAAATGTCTCTGGTGGCGCGTCGATCTCACGAACGTCACGGATAGTGCGTGGTACTGTAATTCTGGCCGTTCGTAAAACTTCTCACTCCCTTTACGAATTTTCAATGTAGAGCGTGATCTTATCCTTGTCAATGAGCGACATATTGCATGCATTTTCATTTTATTCATCTCATTTCCTACCCTGACATTTTATGAGGGCTTTATACCCAACCGCTTGGCTGTAAGAATGGTGTGCTGGGGAGAATCATACAGTCCGCTCCAATGTAGTTATGCGTTGATAACTAAGCCAGTTTCTTCGATGTCACTCCAACTTACACACTCCTCTTCCTATATCTCTGTTATTTATAAGCAGGTTACTACAGTGGTACCAGTTTCGCTATGGAAGCTAAGCAAGGAGACATTTGGGAACGATGATAACAAACCGCCGGTCACAGTGGCCAGCCACGTGGTCTAAGACATGAACTGTCTTCGCCCGCTCGAGAGCTGGGATCGTGGGTTCGAATCCCACTCAACACATGAATGTCTATGTGCGTTTATTCTGTGGTTGTGTTGTTCTGTGTGTAAGTAGAGGCCTTGCGGCGGCCTGATCCCCGTCCAAGGAGTCCAAACCTNCTACTATGTATTTGATTAAGAAACTGAAAAACGGCCAAGGTCCAAAAAGGGGCTGTAGAGCAATAGACAGATAGACACAAAATCAAGCTGACCACAGTGGCCGCGGGGTGTAAGGTACACAAAATTTTTGTCCGTTTGAACAATGGCATCGTGGGTTCGAATCCCACTAGAGGCATGGATGTTTGTCTGTTCTCATTCTATGTTTGCCTTGCGACAGGGCTGATCACCTGTCACATTAGTCCTACGGTCTCTCTATAAGATTCATGTTCTGCATGGGCGCAGGCTACACAGCTTCATCCCTCATGGCAGAAGAAGACTAACGAATTAAAATTTGATTAATGAGGGATTCGAGGGCACATTAACTCAGGTAGTGCTTGCTACTGTTCAGTTCAAAACCCTTTGTCTTGTCTGCTTTGTAATAAGTTAATAATTATAATATACAAAATGATAAATTTTCCTTTAGTTTTGTATGGCTATGAAACTTGGTCTCTGATATTAAAGGAAGGACGTAAGGTGTTTGAGAAGAGGGCCGAAGAGGTATGAAATAATAGGAGGTTGGTAAGAATTGCGTAATGAGGAGCTTCAGAACGTATTATCTTCGCCAAATGAACGATCAAGTGAAGGAGTATGAGACGGGCAGAGCATGTAGCATGCATGGGAGAAAAATTAATGCATACAGGGTTCTGATGGGAAAGCCAGAAACCACTACGAAGGCCTATAGTAGGTGGGAGGATAATAATAAAATGGATCTTAGAGAACTGGACTAGTGTAGCTCAGGATAGGGACCAGTGGATGGCCCTTGTGAACACGGTAATGAAGCTTTGGGTTCCATGGAATGCTGGGAAATTCTTAAGTAGCTGAGGAATTGGTGCCTTCTCAAGATTGACTCAGACCCCTGGAGTTAGTCAGCCGGTTAGTTGGTTGGTTGGTTGGTTAGCAGAGCAATAAGATTTACGTGTATTTCTGACACCGTAAAGTGGGCTATGTAACCAATCTACAAATGTAAAATTATACGATTCTGCTATATTTCGTGATTTAGGCGGGTCTTCTGCTGTTTCTAGAAGAGTGAGAGGTAACTTTGAGATGGGGTACAGGCTGTGAGGATGGGCGGTGCATGCACCTCGTTGAGAACCAAATCCAGTGACAAACGTCGCTAGAACAATGGTGAGACCAAGGCTTCTGCCGCCAGAGTGTCTATTGCCTAACCAGTTACTAACAGCTGCAGGGCTTGAACGAAATGAGACTTGCTTTTTATAGAAATAATGAGTGCCCGTAACTAAGAAATGTCTGTACGAGATGATGCTTGACTGCTCCATACAGAGGTGATGACGAGGACGAGCCAATAGCTGATGACGCCGAACCAGTCGAGAATGATGCACCAACTGATGACTCTGCACCAGTTTACGAATATGAAGAAGAAGAGGAGGAGGAAGAAGAAGAGGAAGAGGAAGATGGCGATGAAGGCAGTTATATAATCGATCCAATTACGACACACAGAAAGCTGACAAGACCAGATGATACTCTTCCCAAAGGTTCATAAAATTACTTGAAAATGTATGTTATTTAATAATAATTAACTAGCAAATAAATAGATAAATTAATTATATGAAATATATATACAACGTACCTTTTCAACATTGATCTACTCCTGTGCTTCTTGTGAGTGTCCTGCCTGCCACCTTTGCCTTAAATGGCCGTAGCGGTATTTGTCAGGCATACGGGCGCTGATAGCCAACCGAACTGAGGCCCGCGCTCCGNTATACGATTCTGCTATATTTCGTGATTTAGGCGGGTCTTCTGCTGTTTCTAGAAGAGTGAGAGGTAACTTTGAGATGGGGTACAGGCTGTGAGGATGGGCGGTGCATGCACCTCGTTGAGAACCAAATCCAGTGACAAACGTCGCTAGAACAATGGTGAGACCAAGGCTTCTGCCGCCAGAGTGTCTATTGCCTAACCAGTTACTAACAGCTGCAGGGCTTGAACGAAATGAGACTTGCTTTTTATAGAAATAATGAGTGCCCGTAACTAAGAAATGTCTGTACGAGATGATGCTTGACTGCTCCATACAGAGGTGATGACGAGGACGAGCCAATAGCTGATGACGCCGAACCAGTCGAGAATGATGCACCAACTGATGACTCTGCACCAGTTTACGAATATGAAGAAGAAGAGGAGGAGGAAGAAGAAGAGGAAGAGGAAGATGGCGATGAAGGCAGTTATATAATCGATCCAATTACGACACACAGAAAGCTGACAAGACCAGATGATACTCTTCCCAAAGGTTCATAAAATTACTTAAAAATGTATGTTATTTAATAATAATTAACTAGCAAATAAATAGATAAATTAATTATATGAAATATATATACAACGTACCTTTTCAACATTGATCTACTCCTGTGCTTCTTGTGAGTGTCCTGCCTGCCACCTTTGCCTTAAATGGCCGTAGCGGTATTTGTCAGGCATACGGGCGCTGATAGCCAACCGAACTGAGGCCCGCGCTCCGTAGCGGTGTGGGAGTAACTCTGATAACGTGGGCTCAGGATGCACCAATTTGAGTCAGGCTTTGAGATTCTCCCTTTTTTGTGATACCAACAAGATTTAATTGACTCGGTCTTTTGTTATTTGATAAAAATAATGAAAAAGAAATTTATTCTAAAATATTAGAAGTTGCTTTTAATGATAATGGCACTTGGGCCTTAAAATGCGGCGTAAAAACAAAGAGCCATTTTTTCATTAGGAAATTTCGGAATTTCTGTTATTGAAGAAAATCGCGAATATCAAAATCATTATATGTTTCCTTGATATTAAAGGAACGAACCAGTTTCGTGCCCGAAGAAACAGGACAATAAATGGTGGAGCATTGCATCAGTGCAATCCTCGGGAAACCCAAAATCTTTATCAAATGGTTCTTGCATCACGACAGTTTGCCTTCCTACACAGTAGTTCATTAAAGAGATTTCTGGCCAGAACTTAAAAACGTAGAAAATATTCGAAGTTTTCACGGCGGCTAAAGTTCACAAAATCTCGGGTTATTGCCCGTGCCAATCGGTTAAAACATACCAACACTTCAGGGATCCTCCTTGTCTTCATCATCAGGGTCTGGTGATCAAATTTGTTAACCAAATGAAACGACTGGTAACGCAAGAAAATTCTGTCAGAACCACTGAACACAGCTGATTTCCTGTGGTACGGCCCTTCATGTTCCCGATATCAGAGCTCTCCTTGAAAAGTTTCATTTGAACCACCTGAAGACATTCAGTGCAAAGTGATGACACACGTATTCTGAAAGGACGTGGGGAAAGTGATTTACAGTAACGTGTCCTCGCACGGCAGACATTTTGAAACGCGTGAGTGAAAATACCTTGAGCGTACGGGTAATTACACTTGCTGGGAGTAGTGACTGTTGTATATACTCGAAGAGTGACATGAAGACAGTCAGTCCGGTTACATTACTGTCAGTCCCACTATTCATGACAGTTTACCTCCCGTACCCACACAAACTCTACGTAATGCTCCGCTCTCCTTAACCTCAACATTATTGGCTTTAATTCCCATGGAACGACGTTGCCAACAGATGTCACTCGCTGTCAGGTATCGCAGTTTTCGTGAAGAACGAAATTTCGACATTTGGCAATTGTAGATTTATTTGGTAGGCCTTGCGACGAGCTGATCACTCGTTCAAGGAGTCCTACCGTCTGTAAAATGATTATGAAACTGAAAAAAATCAGAGGCCAGGGCCGAAGGGGGCTGTAGAGGCAGTAAGAAAAAAGAAACCCGACCGAGCGACCGCCGCTTGTCGGTGAAGTTAGTTACCCGTGGTCAGCAGAACGGATCCCCACGGCCGTTAATCTCGGTTTTCTAGTTCGGGGGCCCAAATAAATGCATTACTTAAAGACCCACTGTGTCAAAACAAGCGCTCGTACTCGTAATAAGAGATAGATGTATGTCTCACATGTTTTGCATTTATTGTTCGGTTTGTTTCGCCAGATGCTTCGCAGAAACTTCTTAAAAAACTGCTCACTTGTGCAGTGTTTCGGGTAGAATGGTGATATATTCCAGATGCAAACGAACTTAATCACAATTTTCTAAGTGGCATAAATGTGAAAAAAAAAGTATTTTAAGTTAATCTGAAACAAGATGCGAATTCTCGTTTCACGGCACACAACAATGAAGCAGTAAAAATTCAACATTGTTAAATAAACTTCATTTTAAGAAAACCCGCCCTTTCGGATAAATATATTGCCTCCATCTTCAGGTTAAAGAGTAAGCCAAATAATAAACCATCAGAAACAGGCGGCAACCGTCAGGCCTTCTGCGAACTACAGAGCTTTACAACCTCACAAGGCCGCTCTCTCCATAGTGACCGCTGTGATGCCCTCAAATCGAAAACTGTACTGTAATATTCAGTTGTCTGCGATGGAAATATTCATGAAACTGTGTGTCATATCGGTTTCTCCTTCCTGCGCCAGATGTCCATTCTATTGAAACAGAAACAAATCATCCCTCCTTGCAGCGATGCTTGAAGAAACGTTTCTTGTATTCGCCATGTTTCTCTGTGGCGCACCTTTTGAGACAAACAGTGTTCCAGCAGTTTACACGTTTATTAGACATGTGCCTAATTATCGAAGTGAAAAAATCGATGTCTTTCGAGAGGAACACTTTCACGATATATCGTTTGCGCTACATAAGATGAGCAGACGGACCGATGGTTGTTTAGCTATTATATTATCACATATCCGGGATTTGCATGACTTAGAAACGGGGTTTAGATTGTATGATCGAATTTATTGGACCTTTGTACAGCTGGTTACAACAGTTCACAAATCACAATCTGACACACTGTCATCTCCTTCTACTGGACACACTCGACTTTTGACCACATTTCACTATTACACTACTCCTTTGTGCTCCGTCCCGTCTTCTAACTGTGCCCTCTTATAATTCTTAGGCACGGACCCCACGGAAAACATCGTCTTTTATTGTCAAGAATGCGTCTTTATTGGTCCGTTACTAAGCAATGTATGTCCTATTGTTGAGCGCGTCTGCTTCAGGATGTGTTTACTGAGTCGTTGCCTAGCAATGCGTCACATTATGTATATGTACACGTACATATATCACATAAACCTAAATATATAAATTCACTTACTTACTTACTTACTTACTTACTTACACATGGACCTGAGCCCTTCTGGAGGAGCCGCCAATTCTGCAGCTACTCAAGAATTTCTCAGCATTTTATGGAACCCAAATGTTCATTACCGTGTTCACAAGAGCCTTCCACTGGTCCCTATCCTGAGCCAGATCTATCCAATCCATACCATCCCATCCTATCTCTCTAAGATCTTTTTTTTTGTGTTCATTTTCGTACCATAATGATTTTTTACGGCAAGGAGTTGTTAGCCCCTCATCCAACCCCCAAGCTGGAGGGTCCACCCCTTGTCGGCTGTCCTCGATTGCTTATTCAATATATTCGCAGCTTCCCTCCAAAACTGGAGGGCGTCTCCTCCATCCGCAACCTGAGGACGCCATGCCGCGGTGACAGGGACCCACCTAACATGGTATAGATTCACTTCATTGCTAAATATGTTCAGCAGCAGAAGCGCGTGTCACTGGAGCTGGCGATCTATATATTTGTGGTTCAGAATTAATCAAACTTACTGTAAGTCACTTTTTCTTTCTGTTCTCCGAGGTGTAGAAAAATTCTGCGGAGCCATGCTTGGTATGTTACAATTGCCAGACTGTCACTAATGGCACACTCCTCGAATTTCACGATAATATGAGATCCGTAATGTAATTTCCGATGTAGGTTTTTAAAGAAAGTTTGATTGATTCCTGTCTGAAATTCTATCAACATGAAGGTCGATTTTTTTCCTCATTCAAATTTCTTTATTCAATGGAAAACAATTTGTCAACGCCAATTTCCTGTTGACAATAAAAATGATATCAGTAAATTGTAGCATCGCTCCATTGAACGTAGTAATTCAAGGTGATCTGTAATGACGGGTGCCGCACCCAGCCTCATTTATACACATTGCCACAATGTACTCGTATTTTGTACAATAGGAGGAAGCTAGTAATGAGAAGCTGCTCGTAAAGGGTTTCGATTAGTCGACTTATTTTGAAGTTCTCGTATTGCAACCAAATCCCTGTGTGCCAGCTGGCAGCTTGTTTCGGTCGATGGGACGGCAGCGCTCCAGCTGCTTGTACGCAGGTTTGAACCCGAAGAACAAAGGTTCACCTTCTGAAAATGTAGGTCACTTGCAGAATGTTTAGTTTGGCCCAAGTCTCACAGTTTATAGAAACAGGCAATTCTTTGACACATGGGCCCGAACGCTTAGCATTCCTGTTTACATTGTAATTCCAAATGCTTTGGTTTCGTACAAAATCATGAGAATAAACATATTCGCTGTGTAGGACAAGGTGAAGCCAGACACAGAAAATATAAGAGGCTTAAACTTGGCGGTGGTCAAGCTGACGACCGTTCAAATGATCAAGCTGCCGTTGTAGCATAAGATATGTAAGTTAGGCATGATCTGCTCTGTAAAGCCTGTACTGACAGAGGACTTGTGTCTAGTGCAAAAGGAAGACTTTTCAGTAACAGGCTGTATGTGCGAAATGTATGCTTGACGAAAGGTCAAGGGTATTCATAAAAGAGGAACCCACCTTCTCGTCAGAGAGGATGATACTTAAGGACTATTACCGCAAGAGTTCAGCTGGGAAAAATCTCTGGTCGTGGGCCTCAAGGGGCTTGACGCCAAGACGAACTGATTGGCGGTAAACGGCCAGTGGTAAAGTAACTCTGAGTTTGACTTTGACTTTGAAAAAGTGGAAACAAGAAAATGGGAACATGACGGAGTAAGGTCTACTATCATCGGGTCAAGGCCGCGCCATAGCTCAAGCGGTTAGTCGCTAGCTTCCCACCGCGTTCGGGTTAGATCCCGGGGCTGGTCAAGTGGGATTTGTGGTGGACAAAGTAGCACGGTTTCCCCTGCCAATCTTCATTCCACCAATTGCTCCACAATCACCCTCACCTATCATCTGGGGCTGGTACAATAGGCCAGAAGTGGCCGCAGTACAAGGGACTTAGTCCCACCCCACTAGCAATAAAATAAATCATCGGGTCAAAACCCAATTGCAGTAAATAATAATAATAATACCAAAAGATGAATAAATGTCCATATCGACATGTGAGTTGTAGTGGACAGAATACTGTGCAGATGTCAGCGGCAGTTCAGCACTACTGTGCCGCGGGAATTCTGTTCGTGATTATTTAGTCGGCCCGCATTTTTTTGCCACATCGGCTTGCAGACAAGCACTACCGAGATTTCCTCTTACACGATCTGGCAAAGCCACAGGAAGGTGTACCACTGTCAGTCTGCACGAGTGTGGCGCATGCGCGATGGTGCTCCGGCACATTTTAGCCGTGCTGTGCGAGGTGTTCTCAGCATCCCATGTCATGACCGACGGATTGGTAAAGGAGGACACATGGCATGGCCTCCACGCTCGCCGGACATGAATCCTCTGCATTTTTACCTGTGGGGACACCTAAAGGCCCTTATGTATGCAGATTCTGCTGAAGACAAGAGGCACTTCACCACTGCACTGTGGATGCCTGTCAGACTATCCGCAACGGCCCAGACATCTCTGAACGGTTGCGGCGGTCCATGATGAGACGTGTCGAGGTGTGCGTTCAATCTCATGGAGGACATTCTGAGCACTTACAAACACACTCTTTCACCTACAACTCTCAAATGAAATGTTTCCGGACACGTGTTGATATGGACGCTTTTTCTTGTTTTGGCACTTGGAACTCGTGCCCAAAGTTTGTCCGCACCTTCCAGTTACACATCCTGCTCCTCTAGCCTAGGACATCCGTATTGACGTCATTCAAATTTTAATCCTGCCGAAATGTGGTGGCCACCTACTTCAAGATCTAAACTAAATATCCTTTTACATAATTACAATATCCAAAATATCCTTCCATATTATCACGCGTAGGAGTGACTCTTAGGAATGGTTTCGGATTGGATGATTGGATTTATTGCACCTTATACATTTACACATTCTGGACTACAGGCAATTACAGGGCTGCTATTCTACACACTTTGCAGTTCACTAGTGTACACGCACTAGGGTTCTCGGTGTCCACTAGTCGTATCCTGGCGACGGATTTATCACAGCCTCACTGTAACTCCAAATCACACGTGAAGTTTTCTTGCCATTTCTGCAGCTGCCAATTCCAAACACTCGACTCGACTTGACTCGACTCGACTCGACTCCTGTTGTATACCCCTACAACTCTGCTCTACTACTCCTCCTGTCCTGCCGAACACTTCATATAACCGCTTTGCACGAACCCCACGGAAGACACCGTTTTCAATGGAAAGAATGCGTGTTTATTGGTCCGTTACCTACCAATGGATATGCTTCTATTGCACGCGTACTCTTCGCGGGGNTAATGTTACGTTAGTCTGTAGTTAACTACGTATTTCACTAAAAAATGCAACATTTTAACTCGGTTTTTGGTAGATTTTTACGTGACTAACATAAGGCTACTGTGGAAGTGCCCATTTCGGTTACAACGACATTCGTTTATAACGACACTATTTTTAGGTCCCTTTGATGACGTTATAACCAAGTTCTACTATATATATAATCTGCTTCTGAGAAATATGATAATACATTGTGTCTCGCTGCTTTCATGTCTTGTACATGCGAATCTTTTCATTGGAGCGGGATTTTAAAGGCATTTCATTCAGATGTTTCTTTCATTGTGCAAGTAAAGAGATACGGTAATTGCACAATCTGTAAAGATCATTATAATGACAGTGTCTTCTTGATTACAAAATGAAAGCATGCCCTTGACCAGTATGTACTCGTAGCAGTTGAAATCACGTTTAATCACATACGGTAACAAATGCTCATTGCTGATCGCTTAAATCAAGTTACACTTCAGGCGGAAGCAACAAAGCTCCAATAGAACTAACAATGGTACTGTAATACGTTACATAAGATGTAACAGGGACCAGCTAACTTCGTGCAGCAGAGTGATTCTTGAATAAACAGCAGTCGCCCATCTGTCCAAAGAATTGTCACCTTTTATGAAACCCGAAATTTAATTGTGTTCGTAAGAGAACGCCTCTGGACCGCATACTGAATCGCATGAATCCAGTTGTTTTGAATGAAGGCGCCCACCGCGTTTGGAAATGGTCACGAAACCGCCTCTGTGTGACCACAACACTTCTTGTTTCAGTAAAGAACAACATTGTTTTTACAGTGTTCTACAGACAGTCTTCCTTTGTCAGTCATCTTGTGTAAACTGGCGCATGAGCAACAACAGCGCGACACTAGCGCGCCCGGGAAGAGTAAGAACTGATGTCCCTAATCTACTGTGTTAATCATGTTATAAAACATTGTTCATTGCATGGTTGAGTAATTAATACTAAATCAAATACTGGATCATTTCGTGAGCCACTCTGTATATATTCATACCTAAGATCTTAAGATCCATTTTAATATTATAGTCTCATATTTTGGTCTCTGAAGTTGACTTCGAGGCAAGGTGAAGCACATAGACAACATTTTACTTTTCAGTTTTCACTCTGTTTATTTGACGACATTCTGCCAAATGCATGGCATGACATGAGTATGAATGATGTAAAATGAAGTGTGTATTTAACCGCCTCTGTGATCTAGTGGTCAGAATTCCTGGCTACAGATCCAGAGATTCCTGGTTCTATATCCGGCACTACCAAAGTTTCTGAGTGGTAGTGGGTCTGGAACGGGGTCCACTCAGCCTCGTGAGGATAATTGAGAAGCTATTTCAAGGAAATGGCGGCTCCGGTCTAGAAAAACGAGATTAACGGCCGTGGGGATCCGTTGCGCTGACCACGTGACACCCTCTATCCGCAGAAGCTCTTTTTAAGATACAGCCCCAGGATTTGCTTGAGACACTTGAATATGCAGTCTGAAGTTTCAGTCGGAGTGGACAGAACTTGGGTCGAGGTACAAACTCCGGTCCTCTCGACTACCAAAATGGAGTGCTCTCCACAGTGCCATAAAGGCTGGGTTATAAGATGTAAGGCCTCTATGAAAAGAATATGAGGAAATATTAATGTTTGGGATACTAGCACGACATGCTACTTCCCGCAAGGGGTCGCTGATTACTTCATTTCGAAATCCCGTGAAGCAACGTATGCCGGGCTTCCCCTCGCACCGCCTTGGAAGCGGTTAGCATGCAAAGCACAGAGATGAGCGGGTGGTAGTGTCAGGTACAAAGTGCGGTGAGTCCTCCTGGTTGCTGTTGCGCAACGTCACCAGCGCATCACAGAGCGGCTCGGACTCTTATAGCGGCCACAAAGCAGTGCAGTTTTACAAATGCGTAATAAAATGTTACCAGTGGTGACATTGTTGAATAATCTCTAGTGACGTAACAATCAGGAAGGCGCTTAACAACAGCCTTGAGGAGGAAAACAGATAATTTCTTGTTCCTACTTCATATCTTTGGCTTTTTTAAGCTGTAAAGTAGTTTAAATGAGAAGCCCAGAACATTAATAACAGAACTTTAGCCTCTCCAATATCTAATCGCATATTTCGTTTGCTTATGTGTGTTATCTAGAGAGCCAGGATAGGTGAATCGATGTAGGCCTAGGCGACGGTCTGCAAGATCGCGATTGGATTCCGGGTAGGGGAAGAGATTTTTCTTTTCTCTATAGAGTCTAGACCAGCTGTGGGGCCCACCCACCATATCCAATGGGTGCCGGGGGCTCTATCCTTAAGGGTAAAACGACATGGACGTAAAACTGACCACTCGTCTCGATATGGTGCCGACGTTAAGAATGGTGGAGCTATACCTCCATTCCCCAATATACCTTCATGACATAGTACTAAGTTACATAATTAAGTGCAGCCATAAATTTACGTCACCTTGTTTGTAGCTTAATGCAACGACGCCATCAGCTTCTATAGAGCGTCAAAAGATGGTAGTGAGTAATGAAGCGGAAGGAAGTGGTCAAGGGGGGGTCACGGGGGTCCTCTGTGAGAGACTAACCGGGCGCCTCACAAATGCCACGTCAGAACCGTTAGCGCATGCGCCACTCGGCTCGGTTTCGAGACCAATATGTTTGTTGCCGTCCCTGTTGCCAGCATTGCATTAGGGGGGAAATTCCAAATTTCTTGCACCCTTCACCAAGTAGGCTGATTGACTCGATTAGAGTGAGACTTGCGGGACATGAATCACCCATGGGGAGATATGAAATGCGTACAAAATTTAGTTGGAGAACACAGTGGAAAGAGACCAATTGGAAAACCCAGGCGTAGATTGGAGAATATTATTAAAGTGGATCCTAAAGAGGGGCGTGCGGTAGCGTAGTTTGTTGAGGCACTATGCTACAAGCCGGAAGGTCGCGGGTTCGATTCTAGATGAGGTAATTGGATTTTCAGTTGTCCTAACCCTTCCAGCCGCACTATGGCCCTGGAGTCGACTCGACATCTAACATAAATGAGTACCAGGAATCTTCATGGGGTTACAGGTGCGGACGGCGTGTAAGGATGACAACCTCACCGCCATCAGTGAACCGAGTGTCTAGAAAATGTGGAAGCCTCGACGTCTCACAATCCTATGGGTCTCCACGGCCTGTTTAGTGGATCCTAAAGATAGGCCTGCCATGTTCATGAAAATCGATTGGTTTATACATAAATGGAACATACACAGTGGATAAAACCATCTGACTGCATCAATTATGAGAAAACAAAAACATGCCAAGCAATTTGAAGGTTACCCACACCCAGAACGACGATTTGAAACTGCTTTACGTAACCCCCCCCCCTTGTACCCATTGTCTAGGAAACTGCGAGGACCTCGGAGCCGGTCTGGGCAAGGTTCAGAAGAGAGAAATCACTTGCCCCTACCGGGAATTGATCGAATCTCAGTTCCTCCATTTTCCTGCCCTTAGCCTAGTCGCCGTAACGATTGCTATTCTAGGAAACAAAACCGCAATCGTTTCTTAGGTTTTCCGTGAAGTTCGTGAAGAATTGAACGGATAAATTTGTTACGAAATGAAGAAATTTCATGGAACTTTCATCTGACCAAAGCAATTTGTGAAATAATTGCGACTGAACTTCCTGGATGCCCTAAATTGTTAGAAAGTTTCTGAAGCAGTGAAATGTTGGTTCATATTGCAGTTGTTGAAATTAGTCAAACGCCAATAATGCTAGTAATGATTCGAGCCAGATCCACCTTCCATCTTCACAACCTAAATTCCTAAAATCCACTTTAATCATATCCTAGGGCCACGCCATAGCTCAAGGCTGGCTTCCCACCTCGGCGGCCGGGTTCGATCCCGGGGCTGGTCAAGTGGGATTTGAGTTGGACAAAGTGGCGCTTGGGCAGGTTTTCTCCGAGTACTTCGGTTTCCCCTGCCAATCTTTATTCCACCAATTGCTCCACAATCACCCTCACCTATCATCTGGGGCTGGTACAATAGGCCAGAAGTGCCCGCAGTGCAAGGGTCTTTACCTCGGTAACTCGAACTATGCATCTCCCAGACACATGTGGAAAGGAACCAGCTCTGTAATTATGCTTGCGGCTTTGTTGGAAAGTATAATGACTTGCCATGGATCGTTCTTACTTTCATTAACTGGGAGAAAGGTGAACATTTCTTTGAACTTGCCCCAGACACAAATACTGTATGTCTAGCTTGGCTTCTTGTCCCTTGATTAATTTCCGGATAAGAACACCACATAAAATGATTGGTTTTCTTTGAAGTCCTGTTTTCACTTCATACCATTGCAGACATCAGCACCTTGTCACCGCCAGAAACCTGTTATCAACAACATGGCGGCTTTGCTAACTTACGAGCGAGATGAGCGTTAACGCAGTTAAACGAAGGATCTTTATGACAGATGATATCCACCTTGAAGTATATTTTCTTAAGGTGCCTCCTTATTGGAATTTGAAAAGAAAAACAGCATGGCTAAAGTGCGAAATATTTTAGAGGCATTCCAGTGGCAGTTGCGTAACTGCACGAGTTTCCTGTGTAAACTGTCTCGTGACATGGCAGCCTGCACATCTGCAAAATGCACCACTGCAATAACGAAATATTGTAACACGCCTGTCTGTACGTAATAGTCAAATGTTTTCGCATATCTGCCTCAAAATATTTACGGCAAAAACTAAAGCATAGATGTTCCAAGGAAAAGAGATTTATAATTGTTGATAACGGGAGTGTTTTCGTGTGAGACATTCCACTTTACTTTTAGTACGAAGAAAACGTAAAGTTCTTGGACTAGAATATTAAATCCAGAATTTACATTTATATTGGAATCCTCAGGAAGCGATTATTTGTCAGAATATTTTTAGATCTGTGATGCTGACACACGTAGACACGAGGCGACACCTCAGTCGCGTGGCCAACAAAGCAATCCTGAGTCCTGACTTCTGAGTCATCAAATATTAGATACAGAACGTTTGGAATACACTTGGTCGTCGACTTACGACCGACTTCCGTTCTGACTGACAGGTCGTAATTCGATCTGGTCGTATGTCGACCATATATTAACAGTATTTTTTAACCTTTCTAATTTTTTATCATCTTTATAATTTATTTTTAAAACTTTTACATTTTGATCATCTTTTATTTAATTTTTTTTTGTGGTCTTAAGTGCGGCCGGTCGTAAGTCGACGACGAAGTGTACGTGGTATTAAAGAGGACCGCCATTGGCATGTTACTTGAGCTTGCAGGTGGCTGGTACACTGGTGACGTAAGCTATTAGTACTTTTAGCGAGTGAAGAGCATTGTGTGTGTTTCGTAGCAATGAACCCAAACACTCTGGTACCTTGCATAGACTGTCACGCAAGTTATCCTTCGATGAAAGCGTAAGTCAAGCTAGTAGCAAGATGATCTTTACTTCCTTTTATTTTATGCTATTTGAGTGGGACCAAGTCCCTTGTACTGCGGCCACTTCTGGATCTTCTTGCTTATGGAGGCAGTATGTTCCTCTTTGAAGTCAGTAAACTTCTACCAGATTACACGGCGTCACGTCCCAGAAGAGAGGTATTTTTATATTTTGTCCATTTTTTTTAGATTACAACTAATCTTGAAATTGCATATCAACAAGAAAGCGAGTCTTACCCGTCCATCTAAATGTACAGAAACTCAGCTGCCATGTCACAGATACGTGTGTTGCATCTTATTGCGAAGACCTCCGGTTGGTGCTGCTTAGGAAAGTAGTCGCTGTTTTTACGTTACACATTCTGTGTGAGAAAAGCAGACCGCCTCTGTTGTCTAGTGGTCAGAGTTCCTGGCTACAGATCTAGAGGTCCCGAGTTCGATTCCCGGCGCTACCAGATTTTCTGAGAAGTAGTGGGTCTGGAACAGGGTCAACTCAACCTCATGAGGATAATTTGGGAGCTGTTTCAAGGAAATAGCGGCTCCGGTCTAGAAAACCGAGATTAACGGCCGTGGGGATCCGTTGCGCTGACCACGCGACACCCTCTATCCGCAAAAGTTTGCACTAACTTCGCCGACAAGCGGCGGTTGCTCGGTCGGTATAGTTCGCTTTCGGACTACAGACCACGGAGTTTGTTTGTTTGTTTGTGAGATGTTTATGTAACGTTCATGCAGGTAGTACAGAACACTTATATCTTTAAAAAGTAACTAGGTTGCAGCTTGAAGGTGCTGTCTCGGTAGCATGCTGTAGGGACTGAGTAAAACCACGAAAATAGCAACCGGGATGGCAGGTAACTGGATTCAAGCGCAACGCGTCACACCGTACCTTCAGCAGATAAATGCTACGTGTATGAGAGCGTGTAACTCAATATTTGCAGAGCAACACACAGGCAATCTACAGCGGCGTTTCTCCCTTCTTTGGAGTAGGATGTGCGACGAACTGGCTGCTAAAATGACATAACCGACCTCTAAACCACAACGTTCTTCAGACTTCTCTGTGCCGATTACATAGGGTAGAGATTTGTTAATAGCGATCAGTGTCACAAAACCGAATAAGTGTAACAACAATATGTTGTTGCGTGACAGAGTGTGACTATTGACGGGGTTTGGGTTGATGACCGGATTTATTGGGGTGTTTGATACAACGCGTGACTACACTTTACAGTTCACTGTCTCTCTCATACACACTCTATTGTCCACAGTCACGTCTTCCTTGCCGTTGCTAGGTAGCGGCTCCAACGGTGGACGTTCCCCTTCCTCTTGGTTCCCGAACTGTCCGCATACCTCAGCTACCGGCTTCTCACAGCAACAGATTACAAGCACTCAACCCCAGCAGTCCTCTGTCTCAGCAACTCACCAACCAACAACTGACTCCTTATAACATGTCGGCACGGACCTCACAAAAAACACAGTTCCTTTGTTGCTGTTTACGTGTCGTTGCTTAGTAACTGCCGTTGTATTGTTTTGTTTCGCGGTTGTTGTCTACCAACGGATCTACATGCCATAATATGTTGCCTGCATTTGGACTTAACACAAATTCTTCTCATTCTTTGCTTGAATTCCGGGCAGGATGTTCAAGTAAGCCACGAGACGTCCTACAGAAGATTTCAGAAAGGAAGAAAACTTTACAAAGACAAAACAACTCCGTCCAGTGTGACTCTTGAAGTTTTTACTACTTCAGTTCTTAACGCCCTTACATGTTTCGGTCCCTATAGATCATCATCAGAAGGACATCGATACTCTTTGGAAACCACTATTACAGAGAGTGTTCTGAGTGTTAAAATGCATACACATACAGTGTTTGTAATGCACAATATATACAAATCCAACTTTTCCACAACTACAGCAGCTTTCTTGGTATATTAAAGTTTTTAAAACTTTGTTATTTAAGTTAAAATTTATAAACCAAATAGGTTCGTGTTCCTTCTCCTATCGTCTTTCTTGACGGGGGCTGAACTTGTGCCGCCTGTTTCTCTTGAGAAGGAAATTCTTGGTATCGTCCTGTGTTTGTTCATGGCGTTTTAAAAACTTTAAAATACCAAGAAAGCTGCTGTAGTTGTGGAAAAGTTGGATTTGTATATATTGTGAATTACAAACATTGTATGTATATGTATTTTAACATTCAAAACATCCATTGTGATGTAGTTTCCAAAAAAGTATCGATGTCCCTCTGATGATGGTCTATAGGGACCGAAACATGTAAGGGTGCTAAGTTTTCAAGTAGTAAAAACTTCAATAGTCGCACTGGACGGAGTTGTTTTGTCTTCGTAATTGTTAGTGTGACCGACCAGAATGAAACAAATCAGATTAAGAAAACTTTGCTTACCTGAACACCAAACTGAGAAGGATATGAAAAGAAACGCCCACATTCTATTTAAGGGACAGTCCCAATTTCCGGGAAGTGCTTAAAGAGCCACAAAATCCTCAGTCAGGACATTCTATCACGGGCAGGAACATGAACTCGATACCTCCAGAATACAAAGCAGGAGAGGCAGCTGATCATTTGTGTCGTTCGGGCCGACAATTTTAAGCACGTACTGCGACTTGCATTTAGGTTCTTACTCCAAGTTACATCTTTTTTCTTTTGTTTTCATGTACATGAATTCCCTTCCTGTTACAAACATTCTGGTTACAATTCAAAACGCTTGAACTAAAATATGCAAGTACGTGTATTTATGCAGTGGGCCTCCATAGTTCTGCGACATGAACATGTTTCTAAAATGACGAATGAAAGAAATGAACGCGTTGGAGGAGAGCTGTTGGAAAGCTCACAGTCATTCAGCAATGTCTCTACAGCCCTTGCTCGGACCTGACATCTTCTTCAGTTTCGTAATCCTTTTTACACAACAGCAGGACTCCTTGGGCGTGTGATCACACGTCGCACGGCCGCTACTTACACACAGGACAACACCAACACCATGCCTTGAGTGGGATTCGAACCCACGATCCCAGAGTTCGAGCGAGCGGCCACCGTGATCGGCCAGTACTGTAACTGATCTTTACCTCCCAGCGCTATTTATAATTATTATCAGTAGTTATATAATATTCTAGAAAACCGAAATTAACGGCCATGGGGATCCGTTGCGCTGACCACGCGGCATCCTCTATCCGCTAAAGTAGGCACTAACTTCGCCGACAAGCGGCGGTCGCTCGGTCGGTAGAGTTCGCTTGCGGACTAAAAACACAGAGCAATTATATAATATTATCTGCTAAAAGTTCTGAGAACAGTCATAGCAAAAACTTAACATTTAGTGGAAAAATTATATTAACTCTTAAAAAGTAAAGTAAAGCTATCCCTGTAACAGGCCATGAAGGCCCATAGGGTTGTGAGACGTTAAGGGATCCCACATTATCTAGACAGTCGGCTCAAAGATGGCGGTAAGGTTGTCAGCCTTACGCGCTAGCCGCGCTTCACTCCCCAGGAAAATTATTTAATTAATTCCTGGTACTCATTTCTGTTAGAGGCTGAGTAAACCCCAGGGCCTAGCGCGGCCGGAAGGATTAGGTCAATTGAAAAAATCCAATGACCTCATCGGGACTTGAACCCGCGACCTTTCGGCTTGTAGCATAGTACCTTAACCACTACCGCGTACCCCCTATATTAAGTCTTAGGGTATCGATATAGGGAATGTTTAGGTATGATAATCCCATGATAGCTAACGTGACGTGTATGGCAGTCGCACCAGCCAAGCTGCTAGAAGGTTCTGAAAGTATTTCAATTAAACACGCGAATTGTATTGGGTTTGCAAATTAGTTTTATGGGCCCCATAGCTGGCCAGCCAATTAGAGATGAATTACGAGGGGAGTTTACGTCATTTGAAGTAGACACATGTTAACTTTAAATGACGCTTTTTGAAACAGTCAGGTAACTTTTGGTTGATCTAGATGTAAGAAATCCACGCCTTCCGCTAACCAATAAAAGAACGTACCCTTAACCTTGGAGAATAGTGACTATTAACGAACTTAAGGAAAATACGTATGTAATTCATATGTGAACAATTGAAGTTAATTGTTTTATTAGCTAAGAAGGAGTTTCAATGCTTCTTTTTGTTCCCCTGTCTCGTTGAAGCAAGGACAGTTTTGCACTGAGACAGATTCCTCGTGTTCGTCCGTTAACATCGAAGTGCAGCCCCATAATCACATGGCACCGAGGGTCTGTAGGCGAGCAGCCAGAGAGAACACAAATACAGGTGACAGCAGGAAAGGAGACAACGCAGACGTGAGAGAGAGTAAAGGGCAGTCACAGAAGTGGATCCCAACGAGTGGCTACGCAAAATATAAACAGATACAGCACCTACCTCACCCGATAAAAAATTCGCAAGAGTTCACCAGTTCACACACTCGATAGATATTTGATGGCTTCCTGTTTGAGCAGTAAGAATGTTACTGGACACTGAAGTAGCAGTTTCCGGGAGCGCCTTCGTCAGACCTTCATGGTGCACACATGTCTTTGCAAGGTCAGTTTGCAGCAGGCAGAGTCCCTGTATATAGTAGCACGTATCATACTTACGACCTCAGAATTACATTCCACGCACAACAATTCCTAGTTTAAAGCCTGAATTGTAATCGTCCCCGGCAAATAGCCACACTTAGTAATTATCATTAATAAGTATTTCCATTACTTCGAATAACTACAGCGAAAGGAAAGGTACTTGTATGTACCATCATTGCAAAGACCCCACACCTGCACGGGTTCAAACACTTCAACCGTTCGAATAAGATTAGGGGATTAGTAGTAGCATCAAGTCCACAGGTGCGACGCTCACCTGTTTACAGGAAGCNAGTCTCTAAACGCAGTCTCTAAACGCAGTCTTTAAACGCGGGCTCTCAAAGTAGTGACGAAACGCAGGCCCAACGCAGTCCCTCTGATTAGAAGTTAACTGTACTGTCGGAATAAGAGCAGCCCAGAAGGTGTTGTGTAATTGATAGTTAATAAATTCAGTGTTTACTCTTACATTACATATACATTAAGTGTTGTGTATCTTTGTGATCACTAAGTGTCTTCACAACCCCTATTCAGTGAGTCTAAGTCCAGGATCCCAACGGCCTTCCCCTTCGACCTGAGGCCCGTAAGCCCTGAGAAAGAATCTAGCTCTACCCGTCTTTACCCACTAATCCCACTGTCCAGGAGACTAGCGATTCACCCTCACCTTTCATCCATCCTAAAGCCCCTGAGAAACTGCCTAGGAATCGGACCCGTGATCGCAGCCGGACTCCCGCATCATCAGTGACTAACATCAGTAGTGGTGCAGGTCAAGTGATTAGTGAAAGGTAAGACAACTAACCTTGAACAGACCCCAAGAAACAATTACAAAGTGGAGCCCGAAGTGAGGGCGAGTAAACGGACAGTTACAGAATGATACGGCCAATGTTCACTTTGAGAGTTATCCAGTTCCCACCGGATTAACTTTACACGGCAAAAGGGTGGCTGGCAGTCGGGAAAACATGTCTGTGTAGGTGCTTCTTTGTGTGAAACGCTTCCATTAAATATTCCTCGAAATTCTAACATTATTTATGGCGATATAAAAATCTCTTTAGGATTACGCCTAAATATAAACACAAATTTGTTGCCTTTCTATATATTTTGCTTCCCTGGTTAGTTTCTTTATTTCAGACAGTTCATTTGAGCAGTCTCTAGCGGAATCACAACTTTGCTGAGTCGCTACTGAGGTCAGTCTGTCCGTTAGTATGTAAGAAACAAGTCCACGGCAGCTGAAATTAACTTACATAGGCTATTTGAGAGCTTTATGAAAGATGTAACCCCATTTCAGTGTCCGTCCAGATCTGAGAAGTTAAAGTGTCATTTTTACATGAAGACCTACATGCAATTCTGTGGTTATCTCGCTAAATTTTTATCTTGGAGAAAAATATTGGAAACACTTCACAGAGCAAAATGATACGTACATCCCATGTTCAGTGCCCTTGATAAGGTGAAATAATTAAAGACAAGTGCTGATATGTATTCAACATTGAACCATGGCCTCCGGAACACAATCGCAGTTATGAAAGGAAAAGAAAAGGGCTCCGTTGGAACCTGAAGGGTTCTGACGTTGCTGTGTAACATTCAGAATTACTGGGTTTCTGGAAGTTGTCCATCGTTCGGCTATCTAAAAAACTAGGAAACACAACGTTTCGGAAAATGTATCTGTTTCCATCCTCATGTGGGGGGCACCTTTCTGAGACAGTGCCTGGTCTACGTATTTATACAGCTGTAGCTATACTGACATGCCGGTCACAGTAGCCGCGCGGTCTGAGGCATGAACTGTCTTCGGACGCTGGGATCGTGGGTTCGAATCCGACTAAAGGCAGGGATGTTTGGTGTATGTATGCGTTTATTGTGCGTTTGTGTTGTCCTTTGTTTAGGTAGATTTGGTGGGATTTGTGGTGGACAAAGTGGCATTGGGGTGGGTTTTCTCCGAGTACTTCGGTTTCTCCTGCCAATCTTCATTTCACCAAATTCTCCATCATCACAATCACCCGGGGCAGGCTACAATAGGCCAGACAGTGGGCGCCGTGCCGAGTGGACCCAGTTGGACTCCACCCCCCACTATGTGAATTTAAAAAAAAAGTTCGTAATTATACACGGAGAGAACTTTACCTTATTTAGATCTTATTTTCCAGAAAGCTACAAGAACATTCAAACGGCCCCAAAAATCAATACCTCCAATAAGAAAAGCTGACGGAAGATGGGCCAAAAGTGATTTAGAAAAAGCCGAAAATTTTGCTGAATATCTTTCTCTGGTATTTACACCACACGACCCTAATAATCATCATAATGACAACGAAATTGAGAAGTTTCTAGATACGCCATGTCAAATGTCTTTACCAATCAAAGCCTTCTCACCTACAGAAGCAAAGCAACAGATTAAAAAAGTGAGCCAATGCAAAGCGCCTGGCTACGACATAATAACGGGAAAGATATTGAGACAATTGCCAAATAAAGCAACTGTACCACTCACAACAATCTTCAATAGCATGTTCAGGCTATCTTACATTCCGATATGGAAATTTGCTCAAATTGTTATGATTCCAAAGCCTGGAAAACCAAATAACGAAGTGACCTCTTATCGTCCCATTAGCCTGCTACCTATTCTCTTAAAGATATCTGAAAAACTTTCACTGAACAGAATCAGACGCGACACAGAAATCCACGATATTATACCCGACTATCAGTTTGGATTCAGAGAACATAATTCTACAATCCACCAAACTCGCAGAATAATCAACAAAATTGCCACAAGTTTAGAAGAGAAACAATATTGCACTGCAGCGTTTTTAGATATTGCCCAGGCTTTTGATAAAGTCTGGCATACTGGATTACTACATAAAATTAAGAACAAATTGCCAAGTCCATACTACCTACTGTTAAAATCATAC
>NW_019725007.1:111061-162256 GCF_002891405.2 Cryptotermes secundus | reverse complement strand
ACGAAAATCCAAACTCAGCCTAGAAAACAGGACTTTAATTTACGAATGCATATTGAAAGCGATTTGGACGTACGGAGTTCAAGTGTGGGGGTGTGCTAAGCCTTCGAACACCAAAATAATTCAAAGACTCGAATCAAATGTACTGCCCTCCATAACCAACGCCCCATGGTATGTCTCGAACTTCACATTACACAATGATCTTCAAATCCCATTCGTCACAGAAGAAATTAAAATATATTCTATCATATACCACAACCGACTAATGGGACACGGAAACAGTTGCGTAACTGAAGTAAGCATCCCATTAAACATCAGACGAAGACTAAAACAACAATGGCACATAGGAGAATCATCACTGGATGATCACTCAGCTCAAGTGATTTCTTACAACATATTTACTTATTGCTCCCTTGTAGAGTAGATTGTAAATTGCAAGAAATAATAATAAAAAAAATATTTTCCAGATGTTAGCCCCACAGAGGGACCGGTTATGAAGCATATCGCATGCAATGAAGGTCATATCAACTGAAATGCACCGTACATCACCGTAACTACCGAACGTGTTCCATTAAACCTCGCGTTAGTTACGAGACGAATAACATTTTGACGATGGCATATTAATACAGTTATCGATCTTTTTATATATCCACTGTACTGTTTTTATTTAAAGTACGTTTCGGAGACTGGACTGTACCTCCATCCTCAGGTAGAAAGCCTACTCAGTTTGGCCCCATGTATAGAGCTAGTCTTATATATCTTATGTGATTGTGAGGCCATAGCTTATTTAAACTATCGTCACCTGGGCCAGTTGTTTATGGAACCGAGTGACTACCATGACGTCCTACGTTTCATTCGAAGTGTAGGATTAATCAAGGGTTAATCGAGATGGAAGCACAATAGATCATTGAAGGTCGTGGTGCAGGGGCAGGATTTTATGGCTCACTCCTTACATGCGCACGCACGCACGCACACACACACACATATGTGGGAGAGAGAGAGAGAGTCATTAAACAAAAGAAGGACGATGGATAATGTTCAGTAAGTCCATAACTGTAGTACAGAGCAGCCTGGCGGTTGAATTTAGGCTTGCATGTGGCCCAAGTAAAATGAGATTCATTTGTTTGGAAGTGGCTCATGAAGCAATTGTTACATGATACTCTATGGGCCGCGCCATAGCTCAAGCGGTTAGTCGCTGGCTTCCCGATCCCGGGTCTGGTCAAGTGGGATTTGTGGTGGACAAAGTGGCGCTGGGGCAGGTTTTCTCCGAGTACTTCGGTTTCCACTGCCAATCTTCATCCCACCAATTGCTCCACAGTCACCCTCACCTATCATCTGGGGCTGGTACAATAGGCCAGAAGTGGCCGCAGTACAAGGGACTTAGTCCCACCCCACTAGCAATAAAAAAACACGATATTCTAGATGTCACCAAGGTTTGCAACGTTCATATGGCGAATGTTTAGAGACAAGGAGAAATATTCTGAAACTCCGCCCTGTCTGATGCATGGTGCGTGACTGTCTTTAGAACAATACTAACTTTTACAAATCAGAAAATACGTGTTCTTAAATCATTCATTTTAGTCATAATTCTCTGTTGAGACACAGAACATCGTAGTCAGAAGATGGAAGAGCTGTTTGGAATATATGGGCATAGGTGAAATATAATATTGAAATAGATATTAACGCGAGGACGTGCATCGGATTAACTGCCTAGCGATAGTGTCTAATGGCTGCAGCCAACCTTCTCACGCTTGTTTCTTCCTCGCGGATTTTTATACCCTGAAAATGGAGGCGATACATTCCTCCGAAACGTCGGTTCACACAAGATCTATACGGCGCACTCATCCCAGAAGAAGGCATCCTTCATGGTAATGAACCTTTGGATTTTGTAGAAGTTGGGAAATTTCTGAAAATATTTGCGACCATCAGTTTCTCGACAAGGGCTTTTTACATAGGTGTATACCTCAGGCTTGAAGTGAAGTATAAAGCAAGGTATTTTAAACCGCGACGGCCCGGGTTCGATCCTGGGTCTGGCCAAGTGGGATTTGAGGTGGACAAAGTGGCGCTGGGGCAGGTTTTCTCCGAGTACTTCGGTTCCCCTGCCAATCTTCATTCCACCAAATTCTCCATCATCATAATCACCCGGGACAGGTACAATAGGCCAATCAGTGGCCGCAGTGCCGAGTGGACCCAGTTGGACTCCACCCCTCCCCTTAAGCCAATAAAAAAAAATGAAAGGACTTCTAAGAAATTTTCGAATTTTACAGGGCTAGCTGAAGCAATGTTTCCCATAATAACGGATTTAATAGTTGTACGAAATTCTGTAAGATTGGGGCACGAACGTTCTTGAGGAGCCAGTAGTTCGGTTTCGTGGACCCAGAAGGCTCTTCACTCTGTTCACAAGAGCCAGTCTGATCCAGTCTGAGCCAGGTGAATACATCCATCAACTCACTTCATTTTAGTATTATCCTTCGTCCTTACACCGCCCACATGGTCCTTTTCGTTTAGACTTTCTCGCTAACATTTCATATGCATCCCTCGTCTCTGCGTGCAACATGCCCCGACTCATCCTCCTTGATTACATATTAATGGTCGGTGAGAGGCAGCTCAGTCGGTGTAGCAACGGACTACAAGTTCGACAGAGGTTTCCACAGTGTGCAGACCGGCTCTGGGGCCCACTCGACCTTCTATCCATTGGGTACCGGGGGCAGAATTCCGAGAGTTACAGCGGCAGGGGCGTGAAACTGTCCGCTCACCCCACCTAGTGCCGAGATTGAGAATGGTGGATGCGTACCTTCACTGTCCCACACGCTTTCATGACATATTGCTTAATTATATAATTAAGTACAGAGATCATGTGGGGCACGCGGTAGCGTTGTTAGCTGAGGCACACTGCTGCAAGCTAGAAGATCACGGGTTCGATTCCCGATGAAGTCACTGGATTTTTTTCAATTGATCTAAACCTTCCAGCCGCACTATGTCCCTGTGGTCAATTCAACTTCTAACAGAAATAAGTACAAGGAATTTTCTTGAGGGTAGAGAGCGGCCGGCGCGTAAGGCTCACAACCTCACCGCCATCTGTGAGCTGATTGTCTAGAAAATGTGGGGGCCTCGACGTCTCACAACCTTATGGGCCTCCACGGCCTGTTACATGGTTAGCTTTATGTTCACAGGGATTACTTTACCTTTTTTTTAGTTGGTGCTGGGTGCAAATGATGCAGCTCAGCTTCACATTCCCCTTGTTTCTCCCCCCGTATCTGACGTGAGTGGATCGTGTGCCAGGAACCACGGAGCCCCTTGCAGGCGCAATGCTGAGCACCGTGGAGGCGGCAGTCTGGACAAGGAAGTGCAGATGTCTCCACGCGCAGATGCAATGACGGAAGTGAGTGTGTAAGGTGAATAAACATGTGTTGGGTAAGGAGCTGACGCCTGAAGAAACGAAAGCTGCAATTACAAAACTGCTATCCCGTATGGAAATCTGGCACTGTTGGGAGTCTCCATAACCATCATAACAATTTACACAGTTTCGATGCATACGAGTGGAGTGGGGGGTGAAAATCCTGCTGAGTATTTTAGTGAGGCCTGTTATGTAACGAACGTCACACATATATATGTGTCTCATTGCAAAAATAAGTAAATAAATATGCAAACGAATGAATGTATAAGGGGTGGGCCTTCTTGGCCCTTCCACCGCGATCTCAGTGATCTGTTGTGCCTCCCCTTCTGATTATCCCCTCAACAATCCTCACTTCGAATGAAGCGCAGGATGTTGTACGTGGGGACGTCGAGATAGTCACTTGGTTCCATAAAATATTGACCCAAGTGACGCAATCTTAAATAAGCTAAGGCCTCACATTCGCACAGGATATGTATGGCTGTTTCGTTTTCTTCTTGACACGTCTCACAAGTAGGACTGTTACTTAGTCCCAATTTGAAGAGGCGTCCTTTGAGGTGACAGTGTCCTGTAATTAGTCCTACCACCCATCGTAGCTGGTTCCTGTTTAACTTCAACAGTTCCTTCGCTCTTTTAGCAGAAGGTCCTCGTATGAGTCCCTTTGCTTGCCCGAGTCCAGTCAAGGATCCCCAGTATTTCTTGTATATGCAAACGAAAGAACGGGGTTCTTTGCATGTTTCGTGCTTTTATAGTGGGTTGAGGAGCGAACGGGAATGAATTTGTAGCATGTAATTTGTACAGGCAGAAAGTGGTTCCTGTTCAGAAACAGAATTGTAAAATTGTGCAAAGTAATAAGGTATTTTAACG
This sequence comes from Cryptotermes secundus, assembly GCF_002891405.2. NCBI lineage: Eukaryota > Metazoa > Arthropoda > Insecta > Blattodea > Kalotermitidae > Cryptotermes > Cryptotermes secundus. The sequence continues at coordinate 157,998 of NW_019725007.1, read as the reverse complement.
GCCAAATTTACTGAAAGTAAATAATGATACAATGAAATAAAAACTAAGTATTAAAACCTTCAGAAGGTGGTGAAGTGCTGGTCGCTCAAGTAATACAGGTTTTACTCTGCTTTTATTTATGATGAAGATTAATTGCATTGCACACAAGAGTGAGCCACCGAGTCTTGCATTGCACCGGTTGGATCTAGTCCTCCTTCTCATGTTATATTGTAATATAGTACATCAGCAGCTACGTTTCCTAAGTGGACTTTTGCTTTCAGGTTTTTGCAGCTGTCAGAAGCTATGCATTCTCATCTTGCCCATTCGTCCTACATGTCCCGCCAATCTCACCTTTCCGTATCTTATCACCGTAGTGCTCCTCTGAACTAGGAGTTCCCAAAATTGTTTGTATCAGGGATCGGTTACTGCAGGGACTTCCCTTGCCGAACTACTCGGGTATTAAACTAAATATTTTAAGAATTTTGAATGAAATGAGAGCGAAATGTAGTTAACAGTTACGTCCCAATTACTTTTAAAATTAAAATGGTATAAAAATTTTACTATGCAAATCACATGTTTATTTGTGTATAATTGAAAGCATTGATGGAGTCGGACCATTGCTGCTCCTCGGACCAAGAGTTCTGGAAACTGTTCTAAAGAGGCAATTCAAAAGGCCCTAATTTTGAGAACACTGCTGATGATCCTGTGTGACCATCAGTGTTGTATAAATGAGACTCGAAGGTCCGAAATTGTGTTGGTGATTTTTGTAAAGCAGTTTGTAACAGCTGTGGAGGCCCAGTAGGTGGAAGTGCCAGTACAATTCTGGAACCAAAACATTCCTGCTCAGTGCCGGTCTCGAGCTGACTTGCATAATGAAGAGTACTGTATAATTTTGTGTAGTCCTGCAGCAGTTCATCACCGTTTCGGAGGAACGTACTGCATCCATCTTCAGGGTCGAAGAGTAACCGAAGCAAGTAACCAGCAAAAGCGGGAGGCAGAGTGGCTTCTACCGGACTACACGGCGTTACATCTCCTTCGTAGTGACCGCTGTGGGAATCTCAAATTACCGACTTCCATAACGCCATGTATTTGTGGTTATGTCATAGATATGTGTGGACACCCCCGTTTTTAATTCAAGATACGATGGTATCTAGTCAACAGGACAGTCATAGTCGGGAGGCAGATGTTCATTCGAACTCATGAATTCATGTAGATGTTTGGCAGTAGGCCTATCCCAAACTTTGGTGCAGAACGACGGATCAGTTCCCAGTTCAATAGAAATGGTTTGGTAAGACGCGTAGCCTAGTGGGACCGGCTGAACAAATTTCGTCAAGAAAGGGGAGGGGTAAAAGTGTTGGTGGGGATAGTTGGTATTGTTGCTTGTGTGGTTGTTGCGCGATGCATTCTCTGGGTTGGGGGAACGTGATTGGTGGGCTCGCCATGTTACCGGGATAGCGGCAGTTACGTCACGCGGTGCTGCAAGCAGGCAGTCTCCGGGTTTATCTGCTACGTTCACTCCACTGTACTCACTGCAGGTGGCAGGAAGTGAAGCAGCAGCAGAGACCAGTTTATTGTGTGCCCGGTTTGAACTAGGTGAGTTGGACGCTACTGTTTAACACCGTGAAGTTTTTTATTCATAGTTATTTGGTGTAGTTTCCAGAACTGTCATGAAGTATTTTTCTCGCGATTTTTTTTGGGGGGGGGGCGGTTGATCTTGGTTCGGTATTTATTTAGGTCTCATCACTATTCTAAGTCACGGGACCGGCGTATCGAAATCCTCATTTCAGAAGTTGCCAGTATCTTTGTAAGCGTTGTTACTGTATCAAGATTGGTAACTGCGTCGTGTTTCTAAGTGTTCCTGGAAGATTGAGAAGTTCCAGTTTCTTCGATAAGACAGCCGGAATTATGGAAGTTTATCTCGCCAGAATAATGCCCATTATAGCGAAGTCTGTGTTTTGGATGTAAAATTAATAGGTTCTTTCAGACCTTCATTTGCGATTGTCACTTCTGCCTTAATGCAGTGTTATTTCTTTCGGATTGAGTTCACCTGCAGTGAGTGGTAGTTTTTTTAATTTTTCATAACATAGATGGTTGTTGATTATTGGGAATTGAAGGTAATCCATTATCACATTCGAGTTTTACGTCACGTGTTTTTGGCCAAGCACCCTTTTCACTTCTCTCTGTGCAGATGACCGTAACAAAACTTCAAGTGTTTGACCGTTGAACGACAGTTTATTTGTGTCCGTGCCGCCGCATTTAGGCTTGTCCTTTTTATGCAGTACTTTGATTCCAAACATATAGTGCAAAATTTCTAGACTTTCTGCCTTAAGTGACCAGTTCAGTGTACGTGTGAAGTGATTTGTAGATTAGCTGACTCGTGTGCAGGTTATTAGTCGCGGACAATACTGCCAGGAACCAGTATATAATTGTGACCTGTGTGTGGCTTATGTGACCGGCAGGCAGTGGTTTACCGTCCACACATCTTGCGAGGCTTGGACAGGATTCCAGATGTATCGTTCATTTCCTGCTGTTGCGCAAATGAGAACTTATGTGTTTTATCCGTTATCAAAGGTCCTTATATAACCGTTATAATATATAAGTATCGGAAGATATAAAATTAAAATTCCCTTAGGGATTGCAGAACATTTAGCCTAAGCATCATTAGTATACCGTTCTTTTTATTTGTTGCGTATTAGTTGGTACATCTTCTTTAAGCAGTGAATTTTGTATATGTTCAGAACATATCCAGATAATGCATATGACCACGTGACGCTCCACAAAACTCGTTTTATGAATATCATAAATGTTGCCTATTGTGCCATAGCTGAAGCGGTTAGTCGCTGGCTTCCCACCGAGGCGGCCAGGGTTCGATCCTGGGGTCTGGTCAAGTGGGATTTGTGGTGGACAAAGTGGCGGTGGGGCACGTTTTCTCCGAGTACTTCGGCTTCCCCTGCCCATCTTCATTCCAACAATTGCTCCACAATCACCCTCACCTATCATCTGTGGCTGGTACAGTAGGCCAGAAGTGGCCGCAGTGCCAAGTGGACCCATCTCACCCAACAAAGAGTAATAAATAATAAAGTTGGCCGTACATCCAAATTAAATTTATTTTGCCTTGTTCAGCTTCGGTTGTAAGAAGTGGCTGCAATTGGCGGTGTGTCCAGACGCGTCATAGGGAAGAATGGTTTGGAGTGTTGCGTAGACTGCAGGTGCAGTTGGTTGGTCACTGTGCGTTAAGTTGTGCCGTATTCGCTATGGCAAATAAACGTGAAGGTTCTGTCCGGGGTTCTGCGACATTTGTTGATAACAATCCCACCCTCTTGCCCTCCAAGAATCACTTAGGCCCCCCATACACACACAGTTTAGCCTTCCGATAGACCTTACAAGCAAAACTGTGACAGTTTACCCCTTCCCTTTTCTCCCCATACACACGCAGATAAAGCGGCAGGCTTCATGCCACAATCACGGTCTTCCAGCCTATAATGTTGAGTCACACACGTCACGTGCTACGGTCCTGCAAGCAGAACTGACGGACTGACGGGTTTTCCACAGGCCAACAGTCCAAACGATTGGCCGGCCGGCCGCACCACACAGTCAGTTTTGCCTTTCAGTCTTCAACTATGCAGGCCGAACTGGAGGCCAAACTGTGTATGTATGGGGGCCCTTAGAGGGAATACAGACGCTTTTATGAAGAAATGAAATTGTCGTCCCAGAAGCCGCCAAGCAGGAAGTGCTGTTAACCGGAACCTGCAGTGTGGATACTGCCCAAACATTTGTACCAGTCTTTCAGTGTGATGACGCTCTTTGTCATTTTGCCCTTTGCAGCTTCAGTTTAAATGCGTTACACACCAAACTTGTCACAGATGGGGTAATATGAAGGCGTGCGTACTCCAGTCTTTCGCTCAGCGTAAGACCTTTCTCGGTTATTCTTGTTCATTTGATTGGCGGATGTCTCGTAGAAGTCAAACGAAATAAAACAAAACTCCGTGGCTTGAGTCCGCAAGCGAACTGTACCGACCGAGCGAACGCCGGTTGCCGGCGAAGTTAGTGCTGACCACGCGACAGCCTCCATCCGCTAAAGTTGTGTTGTGGAAGTGTCTGTTTTAAAAAGTGTTTAAATCAACCAGTAAGAAGTAAAATTTTGCAAATGGGCCCCAATTTGATAATCCGTCATGGCGGTCTACAGGTGTGTCAGCATCGAAACAGCATTGGCCGACAGTCTCTTGAGTTTTATTTTGGGCATTGTTCCGCTAGACAGCGCTACTGATTGCTGCAAGCTTGTGGCTTCCCTGCTCCATGTCTGGAGTCAGAAATGCAGATCTGGCACAAGTATTCCCCCCCACCCCCACCCGAGTTTGGGCTAGCTAGTCGCGCCTCTGCCAGGAAGGTGAAATTGACTGTGCTTAGGCACTCCACCATGAAGACGGAAGGGGGAATGGAAGTATAGCTCCATGCTGTAATAATCTCGGAACTTTACAGGTTTGTATAGGAAGTACTGTCGTCATATCACCGTTTGAAGCAGGTTGAATTGCGGACCTGCATGATTTGTTTTGGCGCACGGGTGCCATCTTCAGGTCAGGTTAATTTGTCATGCACTGCAAGAGCTCAAGAGCCTGGGTGGCGCAGTCGGTATAGCGACTGGCTACAGGCTGGACGATCGAGAAGTCGGAGTTCGAGTCCCGGTAAGGTCAAGAATTTTGTCTTCTCCAAATCGTCTAGACCGATTTTGGGGTCCACCCAGCCTCCTATCGAATGGGTACCAGTGGCTCTTTCTCCGAGGGTAAAGCGGTAGAGGCGTGAAGCTGACCACACGCCCATCTAGTGCCAAGAAAATGTGGATCTATACATCCACTCCCCCGTACGCCTTCATGTCGTAGTGCTTAATTCGTTGAGCACAGGGACAACTTTACCTTTTACTGCAAGAGCTCAGGCCAGGCCAGCAAGAACAGCAGAACAAGGAACCGTGTGAAGTGGACGTGTTCATTGTCTGAAACTCTGGCAACATAAGTACAGTGTGAAGCAGCAGATAAAAAGCAACCCATTCTAGTACACAAGGTATATGTATATTATATAATGTACGAGTATAACATACCGGTGGATCAAGTCGGTTTACATGGAAAACTTGCGCAAAGTGCACGGTAGAATAATTGTAACTAAAAATCGAACCTGAAGACGGCACACACATATGCCGAAACATGTCCTGCACAGCAACTCCACCTGCTGGAAATGGTGTTGTGTTAGCAGGAATGCAATGAATATTGTGTATGCTGATTTACACAGAAGGTGCAATATGAGAGGTTTATGGTCATGCACATATTCGGAGGTACATAGAGATACGTACACACCGAAGAAAGCCGTCCTCCGGGATATGGCGCCGTGTAGATGTTGTATTAACCGACGTTTCGGAGGAACGTATCGCCTCCAGCTTCAGGGTAGAAGAAAAAAGAAGAAAAATCCGCGAGCGAGGAACCAGCACTCACGCTTTCTTAAGTCACCTCCGTGAAAACCTCAAATCTTACATACGTACGAGTAGACGCTGTCCGTTTCTTTTTCTTGTCGCAGCGAAATTTGAAATTGCCGAAAGCATGAGCCAGCGCTGCGTAGACACGGATGAGCGCACATCTGGGACGCTAGCAACAGAGGAATTCGGGAGATTCGAGTGGTTCGGCCTGTTTCTGTTTCAGCAGACCTGGCAATCACTGCCCGCTGCTCTTCCGTCTGAGATGCTTCAGTGGCTACGTGAACTGGAGCTACCGCCTGATAGGAACCCAATCGAATGTTTCAAATGGGACTTGAAATGAACGTTTTGTTGAATTTATTGCTATTATTTACGGTTTATTTAACAACGCTGTCAGCATCTCGGAATATTTGCATGCAAACGCTTGGATGAGTAGGGAATAGTGGATTGGGAAGGATGTGGAAGTTAGCCTAAGGCACATTTACGGAATTTATCTGGAGCGCCCGAGAACAACCACGAAAACATCAGGATAGTTCGTAATCCGGCTGAGATTGAAACCAGGCATTTCCAGGATACAAGGTAGCATTACTTGCTCGGCCACACGTGTTTGTAACAATATTGTTGTGATTGTTATTGCGACGATAGCGCAAGGTTGTACTACATATCTCCATTTAGAGCCTTCATGAAATCATAAACAAGTTGGGCCATGTTTGATATGGTCTTGAAGTTGTTTAGGGCCCTAGCCCACAGCTGTAGGGAAATGGGGCTTAAGCATGGAATTCTTCTATCGATACAAATTGTTTTCTTGCACGTTCATAATGCGTAAGGCTGATAATATTAAAGTGCAGCGCATTTAAGTTTGAATTGTGGATGCAGTGCGCAGTGTAATGTAATGATTTTGTTTCACGCCACAAAGGCCCACTTGAGAATGGGGGTATGAGCAACAGGCGTGACTTTGGAAATAGATGAAACCCAAATCCTGAAGGTGCCGACGAATATAATTAAAACTTTATGGATTATCGCTCTTGAAAACCTGATCAGGGTGCCGCGTATTTGCGAAATGAATGTCATAAATCACAACAACAAAAAATTATGTCTTAGGTCGAGGGCACACCAAGGAAACCGGCAAATATAACTTCCGAGAATTATTAGCCTGAGTTGAACACACGTTACTGAATTGAGCAGCGCAAATTGAGGAAACGGCAGTGCGGTTTCTTCAGTTTGCGCCGCTACTCAGTAACGTGTGTTCAACTCAGGCTGGTAATTCTCGTAAGTTGCGGTTGCGTTGCGGTTGCCAGTTTTCTAGGTGTGCCTTCGACCTTATCTAGACTTTAAGTTGCGGTCACCAGCTGCTTAGTTGCTACATCTGTAGTTAAGTAAACCTAGCTGCCGATGTAGAATTCCGTAAGGCTAGGTTAGGGCCAAGAGTGCAGCACGTGTGGAGACGAAAAGCGACTTGTTCGGAAGCGAGCAAGTTTGGTGATCAGATTTGACGAAAGTTTCGAAATAAACGCGGTAGTTTTAACCTTGCAAGTATACTTTGCTGTGTTTGTGGCCACGTTGACATAACACATTCATGTGCTAACATGTTTAGCGGCGTTTTGATAATTCTGTTCACCAATACTGGAGATCACGGCGAGCGAACACTTATTTTCGTGTTCTGTTTTAATTTTGCTAGAGCTTGTAACATTTATACATATGCCAAGTGTTATTACCATTAATCAACAATGGAAATAAAATCTATAAGGGATTTGATGATTTTATTTTAAACAGGAACCGAGAAAATTTCCACATTGACCAGTTCAGTAACATCTTGTCCAAGTGCTCTGAACTGAAACCTAAACATTGTCATGTAGAATCTGAGGTTATCACAGCGGTCGTTATGAAGATTTAAATCTTCTGGCATAGCCGTGTAGTCCGGTGAGAGTCAGTCGATATTCTGGACGAAAATTCCGTCTCCATTTTCAGGGTTAACTGTAACCTGACTACACAGCGTTATGTCCCAGAATATAGATCTCCTCTGAATGCTGTCATGTTGGTCAGGCTTACGACCGTTCAAGTGACTAGGCTGCCGTTGTAGCATAAGATATATAACTTCGGCATGATCTGCTCTGCAAAGCCTGTACTGACAGAGGACTTGTGTCTAGTGCACAAGGAAGACTTTTTCATTAACATTCTATATGTGCGAAATGTATGCTTGACGAAAGACCAAGCATATTCATAACAGACAAACCAATATTCTCATCAGAGAGCGTGTTACGTAAGGACTATTACCGCAAGGGTTCAGTTGGGGGGTGAAAAATCTCTGGTCATGGGTCTCAAGGGGCCTGACGCCAAGACACTGATTGCCGGTAAACTGTCAGTCTTAAAGTAACTTGACTTGGACGTGACAAAGGCGAAGCTTGTTTATAAGAGAGAAACCCATCCTTTCGTCAGAGAGTATGTTGCATGAGGACTGTGACTGCAAGGGTTCAGTTGCAGAAACAAATCTCTGGTCGTGGGTCTCAAGGGATTGGTGCTAAGACGAACTGTTTGACGGTAAAGCACCAGTCGTGAAGTGACTGTGGATACTTGTGAAGTGTAAAGTGTAGCCACTAGCTGTATCAAATACCCCAATAAACCCAGTCTTCAATTGAAAACTCCGCCTATAGACACTATTATTATGTTTAATAGTAATTACAGCACCCACGTGAAGTTCGCAAGTTATAAGGTACATACACTGTGGGAACGCCATCCATAAATGTGTTGTGTTTATGTCAAGAGTTCTAGTAACAGCTCATGACGTCATATGTTGGGGTATGCTTACTTTACTTGAAATACCACTGCGATATTTGTGAATCTGTTATATGTACCGAGTCTTAGAGGTAATTTAACCAATGAGGCAGCACATATTTGTTCTCGATGTTGCAGAAACATGCAACTAGCAGACCTCTGTACTCTAACCTTCGAACCGAACGATTTCATTTCGATTCGTTTTCCCTGGAACTACATGCTACTGATAGGAGGCCAGTGTTAATATTTTTATGTTCCGTTGATTTCAACGGGTACTTTCCATAATCGAAATCACATTTTATGACCGGGAAAGATAACAAATCAAGCGCAGAAGTTGTTTGGCCTTCAGTGAGGTAACTATGCAACTGGAACTGCAAAGGAATCGGTCGAGAGTTTTCTAGAGAGCGCAGCCAAGAAGCAAAGTAGTGTTACGTGCCAGTCTGACACGACAGGAGGAGCTTCCGGCCTTCCCGTCTACGCCCGTGCTCAGAAGAAGACTCGTACACATGTGTGATTGGACTAATGGCAGCCGTGGAAAACTTTGTTTTGAATTTTGTGTTTTTGTTTGACAGCGTGTCTAATACGTTCTGATCATTAGGGCATATTTCAAAATTGAATGAAAAGGTTTCAATTGCGTTTTAATAGTTTAAAAATAAGTATTTGTAGTCTGTCCTCTTGTAACGGAAGATGTAGGTTCACCACACCACCAGAGTGCCGAGCATTAGAAGTGTCTACATGAGCAGTAACATGTGGCAGACATACGTACTCCGCAAGGTCAGAGAGGCACTAGTGACGCCTTGTGTAGGGTTCCGGAATGCTGTATGACAGTAGAGCGTTAAAAATATGCATATAGCTGGCGCCAGTGGAGTGAAAACTGAGAGTTCTGCTAATCATCACTGTTCCATGCCCTCTCTTTCCTGTCAGAGTTGTCATCGATTGAAGATGGGACGATTGGTGTTCTGCGCCCGTTTAAGTTTGAGGCGTCTGGAAACTGAAGCTACCCACTGGGTGCCGGAGTCGCTGCCAGTATGTAGTTGGGATGAAGAAGGAACTCCCATACTCGAACGTTTTTGTATTATTTATTTGTGTAGTCCTTATCATTTAAATAAATGTACTCGCAGTTCCATGTTAGCAGAGCAACCAGTAAGCAGCATGTTCGGAAGTACGTCTCAACATATTGCCTCCAGAGTGCTTGAGAAGCCAACGGTTCCTCAGCTTCTACTTTTTTTATTGCTAGTGGGGTGGGTCTAAGTCCCTTGTACTGCGACCACTTCTGGCCTATTGTACCAGCCACAGATGATAGGTGAGGGTGATTGTGGAGCAATTGGTGGAATGAAGATTGGAAGGGGAAACCGAAGTACTCGGAGAAAACCTTCCCCAGCGCCACTTTGTCCACCACACATCCCACTTGACCTACCCGGGATCGAACCTGGGCCGTCGCAATGGGAAGCTAGCGACTAACCGCTTGAGCTGTGTCGCGGCCATTCCTCAGCGTACTTATGGAGCTGAGCCCTTCTTGAGGAGCCGCCAATTCTGCAGCTACTCAATTTCCCAGCATTTTATGGAACCCGAAAGTCATTACCGTGTTCACAAGAGCCCCCCCCCCCCACTGGTCCCTATCCTAAGGCCAGATCACACCATGGCCACACCATTTCATCATCTAAGATCCATTTTAATATTGTCCACCCACTTACACCTCAGCAATCCAAGACATTTCGGAATTTTATGGATCACGAAGATTCATTACAATGTTCACAAGAGCCCTTCACTAACCCCTAAGCTAAGCCATATAAATCCAACCTCAAGTGGCCCTCTTCCTTCATGTGTTCGTACGAAACCTTTATATACATTCATCACCCACGCGTGCTACATACCCAGACTTGATCATGCTAATGAGGCGTTAGGAATTACCACGAAACGAGATCCTTTCTGCTACTTACTGGATGCATTGAAATTCAGATCACACTTTCGATGAATTTTTGCCCAACAGTAAGTACATGTTTGTTAATCCACTATCGGACGCCCAGTGCCAGTCATAATGCAGGTTTGAGGATTTGATGAAAACCGGTTGAGGTCGTCGAAATGCCGCTGCTTTTATTTCAGTGTAGCGCGCAAGTTTCCGACGGAAAGAAACTGCTGTAGCGTCCACATGTGGACAAGTCCACAGTGCCTTGAACTGCAGTATCCGCCCTTGGTGTCAGAATGCCCGTATCTCCTCTCAGGTTTCGGTACCTTAGGATGAACCGAGTTCCATTCGTGACGTACAGTACGGCCTCGACAGAAATAGTCGGGTAAAGGTGAAAAGTATTCAGAGTTAACGTGTGCCAGGTCTCCAGGACATCTGCTAACGGGAAGACAGCGTTCAGCCTCGTGACATGTAGCCCAGTTTCCAGCCCATGTGTATACTGTTATGTCATCCTTCGCCAAGTATTCAGGTGGTGAATGTGCTTCAAGGAGGTGTGTAGATACAATGAAATATTATAGCTACAGTTCAGGATCGTAGCCAGAGAATTTTGTACCCTGGCGGAAGATAATTACATCAAGAGATTATACTGGATACTAGTGAAATATCCGTTGAAAATTCAGTGGAAGATCCTATAGTTATGTAAGATCTCAGATTTTCACGGCGCTGACTATGAAGAAAGCTGTCTTCTGGGATGTGGCGCCGTGTAGATATTGTGTTAATCGACGTTTCGGAGGAACGTATCGCCTCCATCTTCAGGGGAGAAGAAAAAATAAAATCCTCAAGCAAAGAACCAGCGTGAGCAGGTGCAAATAGACCAAAATTTGCACCTGCTTACGCTTGTTCTTTGCTTTCTCCTTTTTTCTTCTACCCTGAAGATGGAGGCGATACGTTCCTCCGAAACGTCGGTTAACACAATATCTACACGGCGCCACATCCCAGAAGACAGCTTTCTTCATCCTATAGTTACGTTCTCTTCCTGCGGGTTTGTTGAGAAGACCCCAACACTGATCTCGTGTCCGTTACTGCCATTGGTGCGCACTGAATATGCGCGCTATGAAGACGGCAATATCTCCCTGCCAGATTTCGCTATCTCTTGGCCGAGTTTTTAACTAGTCTTGAGTTAGCGTGTATAGATAGAGGCAGTAGACATGCAAGTAGGGGTGTGTAGCAGTGAAACTCACACACAAATTCCAGGGGAATTTAGGCAGGCCTGACAAATGTTGCACACAGCGTGCCCCGTCTTTTTTGTATAGATATTATAAAGCAGAAACTCCTGCTACATGTGTACAAGTCGCTGTCGTGCCCAGTGCAAGTTCATTTCATTTTCTTTCTGTTTTTACTTGTACCAGGAGTTCATTTGGCACACAGTTTTATCGACAGCTGGTCTTAAAACTGTTTCCCATTTTTGTAAAGAGACTTGCTGTGTTCCAAAGAAAACGGTGAAAGAAAAGAAAAGGTTTTATATGGAGTAGTCTTGAAGCAGGTTCTTTTTTCGTTGAGATGACGCACTTTCGGAGTATTGATTGATTGATCAGTAACTGTCAGATGACAGGTCCACAGTCTCTTCCAAAACAGTTCCTCCACTTAATGTGATCTTCTGTTTTTGGAAAGAGACTATCCAGGAAAAGTGATAATGTGGTAGTTTTTCCATTTGCTTTCCACATCGCAGTACAACAGCCGTTCAAACCACTCTGGTCACGCCTGTTGCTATACGAACTTGAACCATCTCGAGCATCATTTGTTCTGTGCTTCAAGTCGCTGCTGATGACGCTGCTTCCGGCATCAGTTTTTGGTTTTTGGTGTCTCTCTTCGTCTGATGCCTACCCTTTGACCTGTCCAGCAAGGGAGGCCCTGCCAGTAGCTACGCTACCGCTGGTATAGCTCTCAGGGTCCTTGGCATACTCAAACCCCCTCACCACGATAAGGTGGAGACACCAACGAGGGGGTTTCGGAGTATATACCCTGAAAATGGAGGTAGCAGGTTCGTCTGAAACGTTTGTACTTACCAAAGTAACTTGATTTTAATATTCACCGCCGTACAACTTTGTCCCTAATTTTTCCTTTAATTCTGTTTTGCATGTAAATGTCCACATTAAACAATTTCCTTTTATTAGAGGTAACCTTGACATTACTTTCTAGTCTTCATTCTCTGATTGACATATTTTCCCCATAAAGCAGGTTTCCGTTTAAGTGGAATTAAAGTTTTCGCCAGACTTAGTACATTAACGCGATTACAACTTGCGATTGTGCAAGTAGACAGGTTTCTTGTAGTTTAGGTGTTTTTTTTTTGTCGGTGTCACGACTAACTGAAAATGAACTAGTTTGACTTACAGATTCCTTAAACCCTAGTGGAAATGGACGCAATTCGATTTTTAGTACCAGTTGAGGTAGTGGCTGTTAATTTTCAGTTGTATGTATACAGTAATAATGACCTTTAAAGAATATTATACATACGTTCTGAGATTTGAAGTGTCTTTTCACCTTTTAAATCCGGAAATGATGTTACTGTTGAATCCTGACGTATGTTATTTAAAGCAAGGATTCTACCCCCAAAGTACTGGGGGGTGGCATTATATCCCGGATGCCTGCCACAAACGTTGCTACGCAGCGATCATGTCTGTGAGTCGAAAAAAACACAAAAATTGGGATTACAACTAACTTCGTGGAGCTGAGCCCTCCTTGAGACGCCGCCAATTCTGCAGCTACTCAAGAACTTCCCAGCACATATAACTCGAAGGTTCATTACCATGTTCACAAGAGCCCTCCGCTGGTCCCTATCCTGAGCCAGATCGATCCAGTCCATACCACCCCATCCTCTTTACGATAAATTTTAATATTATCCACCCACCTACGCCTTGGTCTTCCTAGTTGCTCTTTCCTTCTGGCTTTCCCTCCAATATTCTATATGCATTCCTCTTCTCCCTCATTCGTGCTGCTTGCCCTGTCCATCTCATCCACCTTGACTTCTGATTATACTTGGAGAAGAGTACAAGTTGTGAAGCTCTTCATTATGCAGTTTTCTCCAACCTCTTGTCACTTCATCTCTCTTTGGTTCAAATAATCTCCTCAACACCCTCAGTCTGTGTTCCTTCTTTAATGTCAGAGACCAAGTTTCACACCCAGACAACCACAGGCAAAATTATAGTTTTGTATGTTCTAATTCTTATGTTTTTGGACAACAGGCGAGAAGACAAAAGGTTCTGGACCGAATGGTAGCAAGCATTACCCGAGTTCAGTCTCCTCTTAATTTCCTCCTGAATCAGGTTTCGATCTGTTATCGTTGTTCCCAAATATCTGAACTGTGCCACATTTTCAAAACATCTGTTTCCTATCTTTAAGTCACGATTTTGCCCTGCATTTTGGTGACGAGACAGCAACATATACTTAGTTTTCTCAATGTTTACTTCTAGACCAACCCCCTTACTTGCGTCAGTTAAAGTTTGTGGTTTTTCTTTATGGTATCTACATTATCACCCAGTAGATTCACATCATCGGCATAGGCCGTTTAATATTAGTCCCAAGAATTGGGCTCATAGTGTTCAAAAATATATATTTAAATTGACAGAGAGACTGGGTAACTGCCCCTCGGTCCCCGTTGTTGACAGTATATATATATTACATAATGTTAGCAATCAGAATTACGTTTGATTCTATAAGCTAATTTGCTGTAGTATTCTTCGTAACGTGGAGAGGACTCATCCAGAGATAAGTCCTAGTTACCCCTCTCTCAGGTCGGCTGGCCAATTCCTTTTCAATCTTCGTCCATTGTGCGGTTCCAGTAACGGTTGCATTAGTATGTTCTCATGTCCTTCTGTTTTGTTGAGGTATCTTGTGCTTTTCCCTTTTATGACTTCCTTCACTAGCGGCACTTTCAGGTCTTCATGGAATGTTATATTGGAAACATACCATGGGGCGTTTGTAATCATACGTAGTATCTTTGACTGACATCTCTGGATTATGGAAATATTGGTTTTGCTAGCACGTCCCCATATTTCCACGCCATATGCCCAAATTGGTTTTATTATTGTTTTGTAAAGCAAAACCTTGTTGTCTAATGAGAGTTTGGACTTTCTTCCAAGTAACCAATGCATATCCTTTATTTTTAAATCAATCTGTTTGCCTTTTTTGTAATGTGTTCCTTCCAGGTTAGAGGTTGTCTAGATGAATACCTAAGTATTTTGTGCTGGGTGATTCAGATATTTGTATGTTATTAAAGAAAACTGCAGGACATTGTTCTCTTCTTAGACTGAAGTTTACTTGCACTGACTTGGTTTCGTTGATTTTTATTTTCCGTGTCCACTCTTGTATTTGGTTTAGATGATTTTGCAAAGTGAAGGTAGCTCTTGCTGTATCTGTGTTGGCAAATGTGCCCCTTGTTGTGTTGGCATTGACTGGTAGGTCTGCTGTATACAGTAAATAAAGTAGTGGGCCTAAGACACTGCCTTGTGGTACACCTGATTTTATTGCAAAATTGTTAGATGTGCTATCATTGATTCTCGTTCTGAACTCTCTGCCACTTATATAGGATTTTAGTAAGTGGAAATAAGTGATGGGCAGATATTTTTTGATTTTGTACAGTAGTCCTAGATACCATACCTTATCAAAAGCTTGACTTGCATCTAGGAAGACCGATGTGAAATATTGTTTATTTTCTATTGCTTGGTGTATTTTGTGTGTTATTCTATGTATCTGCTGTACAGCGGAGTGGTTTTCTCTAAAACCAGATTGATGTGATGGTATCCATTCTTCTATATTTGGGTCAGACCCTATTCTTTTTAAGAGAAGTCTTTCGAGGAGCTTAGATATGATGGATAATAAACTTATAGGATGATAGGATGACACACTATTAGGATTTTTGCCTGGTTTGAGGATCAGGATTATTTCTGCTGTTTTTAGCTGATTTGGCCAGTATTTATGTTTGAGGATAGCATTAAATATATATGTGAGAAGTACTAACCCTTTTCTTGACATTTCTTTTAATATTATTGGAGTTACTTGATCAATGCCAGGTGTGTTTCTTAAATTTAGGAGTGCTATTTCGTTTTGCACTTCTTTAACTGTAAAAATTTTATTTCTGGTGTAATGCTGATATTTTAAGATATTTGTCTTTCTATTTCTTTATCAGCCTCGTCATCATATGGTGTAAAAACTGTAGCCAGATATTCAGCGAACATAGCTGCTTTTTCTTCATCACGTCTTGCCCACAATGTTTGCGGCGCCATTTCATTTCTTATGGGATGTATCTGTGTCTTGGTTTTTTTTTAAGTGTTTGATGGGTTTCCAGACGGTATTGTCATATCTGTTGAGGCTGGTTATATAGTTAGAGGAGGGTATTTCTCTTGCCTCTTTAATTTTACACTTCATCCTATTACTTATATGGCTATATGTTGTTTTATCTATTGGTGCTTGACTTCTATGCCACCTGGCTCTTGCTTCCTCAGCTATGAGTTTTTTAATTTCAATTGGAACATTCCTTGTGTTATTTTGGAAGGGGATTTTAGGTGTAGCATCTTGGGTTGCCTGTTTTATAGTGTTGATTAGAGAGGTTAGTGCGCTGTCGGTTTGCATTGGGCTCTTGAGCCTCACATTTAGATTTATATCTGCTTGTAGCTTCATCCTGTATTCTTCCAAATTTGTGTTTTTATTGTGCAGTTTACTTCTTGGCGTTTTGTGAATAGCATGACCACTGACAGTGGCTACAATTGGTGTGTGATCTGAAGAGAGATCGAAACTGGGTACCACATCCATGTATTCTGAAGGAATTCTATTAGTAACGAAGAAGCCCAAGAGGTCAGGGGTTTTGTTGGGATCTGTTGGCCAGTATGTGACAGTATATGGAACATTAGCCGTTACTCATTACTGACGCTGCAGATCACACAAAATCCCACGAGCTAGATCTGTCGTGTATTTTGTGTCTTAAGAGACGAACAGTTACTCAGTGCTGGGAATTCCATCGTGCGATAGTGCGACAGATCTCCAGCCTGAGTCAGCCCGGTCTAGTGCACGGTCGTTTAGGCGATAGAGGGGCCCCCAGGTAATGCAAGTTACCTTGAATGTTTTGCCCATCAGTGCTACGTGACTCAAGGCACTAAGCGTTTGCATCAGTGGCGGATCCGCCGTCTGGAAGGCAGGCCTCGTGAAGTGTAGATTAATGAAACTTTAAAGTTTGGCCATATGTAGCGGAGACTAGGGGAGGTATACTTGGTGTAGCTGGGGTTATGAGATCGAAATGTTTAAAAGGTAAAATCACCCCCCCACACACACGCACACAGACGAAATGGCCCGATGTGTGACAAGGAAGAGAATCCAGCATATATATCATATAAAAATGTTGCGAAACTTAAGTGAAGAGTGACTGGGGAAATGTTAATAAGATATTGTGGCGTATAGACCCGTTGCTAAGCGGTGACTTTTTAAACAGCGACCATTTCTTGGCAGCGGCTCGGTAAATACGTTCCCGTTGCTAGGCAACAGTTAAACTACAACAGTATAAATGGGCGTGTTTGTATGTGGTCCATGCCGAGTTGTAAAAAAAAAGGATACAGTTCATTTGAGAGTTCTGTACAGGAGTCTGTGAAAAGAGGAGTTGAGCGCGTGAAGCTCTGCACTGTTAAAGCCGTTCCCAGGAAACGGCTGGTGAAAAGACAGCAGACTGCAAAAGGCTTAGTGGGTGCTGTGGTCATTTTCGAATCGTGGGGATCAGCGGTGGTCACTAAGTCCATTGGCAATACAAACACCGTCTATAGTCACTCACAGCTGTGTGACAGTACTTAACGTTAACGACTTCAGATAACAGGAACAACGAATCGGTGAGGAATATTGAAAACTTTTTCATAGTATTTGAGAAAAGGAAAAGAGCGATAGGTTCTAGATATAAAGTGGAGTGGAGAGTGGAGTGGAGAGTAGAGAGTGGATAGTAGAGTGGAGATTGTAATGGAGTGTGGAGTGGAGCGGAGCGGAGCGGAGGTATCCCTGTAACAGGCCGTGAGGCCCATAGGGTTGCGAGATGTTGAGGTTCCCAAATTTTCTAGACAATTGGCTAATAGGTCAGCCTTACGTGCCGACCGCCCTTTACCCTCAAGAATATTCCTGGTACTCATTTCTGTTAGAGGTTGAGTCGACTCCAGGGCCATAGTGCGGCTGGAAGGATTAGGTAAATTTAAAATAGCCACCTCATTGGGACTAGAATCCCCGACCTTCCGACTTGTACCATATTGCCTCAACTAATTACGCTACCGCTTGCCCTCTTTAGATATAAAGGGAGAGGCAGTTGAAAGAGAAGAGTCTGTTAAGGATGTAAATATTTTTCATTTGACTGTTTTAAAATAGCGTAAAATTCACGTTCAAAGCCTCGTGTAGTTCAACTGTGAAGCATTGAACGGTGGGCCCATGTGAAAACAATGTATTGGTAAGGATATGAACAGTGCGGACATCGAGTATTTCTAACGCACTGGCCCAAAATTTTCATGGAGGAACAACATAAAATAAAAACTTGAAATATTAGTTTTCGGTCTGAGGTTCGAACTCCAGACCTCCAGAATACGAAGCAGGAGTTCGAACCTCTGTTTGATTCTAGGACATTTGAAAGACTCGCTAAATAGTAATGAATGCGTATCAGTGACAGAAATTTGAATGTGGATCGAAAATTAATTCGGTTGCTATTTTATTAAGTGCGGGTGCTGCCTAGATCCGTTCGGAAGAAATTTCGCTTAAACCGACACGGCACTCAGATAGGCCGATATTGACAAGGCTGTGGGGTATAGGCTTTTTTTTGCAGAACTGTAGTCTCTGGTTTGAAGACCGTAGATCAACCCTTGTGAGTAATGGAACACGACACTTGGAGCTTGTTTCTTAGATTCACCGAGTTAGTATAGGGGCTTCCCACCGCGGCGTCCGGGTTCGAGCCCGGGTCAGATCATGTGGGATTTGTGGTGGGCGTTGTGGCAGTGGGGCAGGGTTTTCTCCGAATACTTCGATTCCCCTGCCAAATTGCTCCACAATCACCACCATCTATGATCTGGGGCGGGTACAGTAGGACTGAGTCGCACCCCACTAAGGGAGGTCAAGAACTTGTGGTGCTTTGCACCCTCTCTCTCATACGTCTTATAGCGTGATGCTTAATTTATTGAGCTCAGTGACAACTTAACGTCCATAATACACGCGAATGACTGTGAACATTTTCCTTGTGCCGTCAGCAGAATGGCTGTTGGCCCGAGTCCCAGCATGCGAAGGTCAAGGCCGGGGTTGGGGTGCCCCTTTGCAGGTAGAACGGCTTTGAGGCTCCGAGGCAAGAATGCGACAGTATTGAGGCGAGCCGTTGCGAGAGTAAATATAATTCCTTGTTAAGAAAAATGAGGGTTCAGCGGTGGCATGTTTGCTTTTGAAAGACGTTTGCCTTGCCAGCAGGAGGAGCCCCCCCCCCCCGTCTTCTATAAGTGCAGATGTGAAACTGCTCCAACAGTTACTGTATTAGTTGCTCGAAGAAGTCGCGTTTTAGGCGGTCTTTCCGCAGAGGAAATTCAATCAGAAGGCTGAAGTCGTGTCCGGCCGTCCGTATAGCAAATATCCGAGACTGAACGTTTTAGGGGGTATCCCGACTTCCAGTTGTTGGATGAATTTAATGATAGCTCGTATTAATTCAATGTCACACGGACCTAACGCGGAATATATTTTTTCAAAGAATGGTCCAACGCCAAAAAGTATTGTAATGTAATTCTTATTAAGGTCTGAGAGCATTTTCCGTTATGGTGCCTATTTAAATAAATATCGTACAAGGACCGAGGGGTAGGTGTGTGGACAATGTTAAAATTGATCTCGGAGAGATAGGATGGTATGGATTGGATTGATCTGGCTCAGGATAGGGACCGCAGGAGGACTCTTGTGAACACGGTAATGAACCTTCGGGTTCCATGAAATGCTGGGAAATTCTTGAGTAGCTGCAGAATTGGCGGCTCCTCCAGAAGGGCTCAGCTCCATGAGAAAGAACCTTACAAGGAGACAGCGTATGACGGCTTGTAGTCGGTTACACGTATTTCTATTAAGGGCTCAGTTCCATGAGAAAGAACCGCACAAGGAGACAGCGTATGACGGCTTGTAGTCTGTTACACGTATTTCTATTAAGGGCTCAGCTCCGTGAGAAAGAACCGCACAAGGAGACAGCGTATGACGGCTTGTAGTCTGTTACACGTATTTCTATTAAGGGCTCAGCTCCGTGAGAAAGAACCGCACAAGGAGACAGCGTATGACGGCTTGTAGTCTGTTACACGTATTTCTATTAAGGGCTCAGCTCCGTGAGTAAGAACCGCACAAGGAGACAGCGTATGACGGCTTGTAGTCTGTTACACGTATTTCTATTAAGGGCTCAGCTCCGTGAGTAAGAACCGCACAAGGAGACAGCGTATGACGGCTTGTAGTCTGTTACACGTATTTCTATTAAGGGCTCAGCTCCGTGAGTAAGAACCGCACAAGGAGACAGCGTATGACGGCTTGTAGTCTGTTACACGTATTTCTATTAAGGGCTCAGCTCCGTGAGTAAGAACCGCACAAGGAGACAGCGTATGACGGCTTGTAGTCTGTTACACGTATTTCTATTAAGGGCTCAGCTCCGTGAGTAAGAACCGCACAAGGAGACAGCGTATGACGGCTTGTAGTCTGTTACACGTATTTCTATTAAGGGCTCAGCTCCGTGAGTAAGAACCGCACAAGGAGACAGCGTATGACGGCTTGTAGTCTGTTACACGTATTTCTATTAAGGGCTCAGCTCCGTGAGTAAGAACCGCACAAGGAGACAGCGTATGACGGCTTGTAGTCTGTTACACGTATTTCTATTAAGGGCTCAGCTCCGTGAGTAAGAACCGCACAAGGAGACAGCGTATGACGGCTTGTAGTCTGTTACACGTATTTCTATTAAGGGCTCAGCTCCGTGAGTAAGAACCGCACAAGGAGACAGCGTATGACGGCTTGTAGTCTGTTACACGTATTTCTATTAAGGGCTCAGCTCCGTGAGTAAGAACCGCACAAGGAGACAGCGTATGACGGCTTGTAGTCTGTTACACGTATTTCTATTAAGGGCTCAGCTCCGTGAGTAAGAACCGCACAAGGAGACAGCGTATGACGGCTTGTAGTCTGTTACACGTATTTCTATTAAGGGCTCAGTTCCGTGAGTAAGAACCGCACAAGGAGACAGCGTATGACGGCTTGTAGTCTGTTACACGTATTTCTATTAAGGGCTCAGCTCCGTGAGTAAGAACCGCACAAGGAGACAGCGTATGACGGCTTGTAGTCTGTTACACGTATTTCTATTAAGGGCTCAGCTCCGTGAGTAAGAACCGCACAAGGAGACAGCGTATGACGGCTTGTAGTCTGTTACACGTATTTCTATTAAGGGCTCAGCTCCGTGAGTAAGAACCGCACAAGGAGACAGCGTATGACGGCTTGTACTCTGTTACACGTATTTCTGTTATCTTTGCAACAAGAGTAAGTCTGTATGAAGATGAGAAGTACGTGCAATATTTAAATTGGAAAACCAGAGATAAAGAACTCACTTGGGAGACTTGGCCTTAGATGGGAGGATAACATTAAAATAGATCTAGTAGAAAGTGTGGACTGTATCTATCCGGCCCAAAACAGGATCAAATGGCGGGCTCTTGTGACACGGTATTGGACATTTTGGTTCCATGGCTTTAGTCCGCAGGCGAACTATACCGGCCACCGCTTGTCGGCGAAGTTAGTGCCAACTTTAGCGGATAGAGGGTGTCGCGTGGTCAGCGCAACGAATCCCCACGGCCGTTAATCTCGGTTTTCTACACTGGAGCCGCTATTTCTCCATTCAAGTAGCTCCTCAGTCCTCACGAGGCTGAGTGGACCCCAGTTCTCGGAGAACTGGTTCCATAAGGGGCTGGGAATTGTTTTGAGCTGCTGTCAGCTTCCCAAAGACACTTCGGCCCATGGTCAGTTATACATGGACATTAATTTTAGTGCTTTGTAAATAAGTGTGTGTGAAGAGAAGCACTACGATCTATGTATATGTGACTCCGTGTAATCTGGTTGAAGTTCACAGACCTTTTACTCCAGTCTTCAGAGTGACTGTGTCGCTTGCTGGTTTATTTTTGCTCGGCGTATTCGTTATCCCTTAAGATGGAAGTAGTACGTTCCTCCAAAACTTAGGTGAACATGTACCAGACTACACGGCTTCACATCCCAGAATATCGTACTCTTCAGTGATAGCTGTTCCACGCAAGGCAAGTACCGTTTCCTACAGCACGCTCACACTTCTGTTGGTTAGCGTGCGAACAGTTGTCAAGGCCCCCAACTTGACACGGGCGCATTCCAGTGGTGACTTCCCACTCTTCAGAGAGAGAGTATTGCATCTTGTCTGTCGTGGCCTGCCCGCAAACCTCGTAGCTTCCATCTTTCCGAGTTCCAGCATACAACATTGAATGTTTAATAAATGAAGTAGCGAATGCCCATCATCAGAATGATAACATCAAAAGGGTTGAGATGGGTAGGGCATGTAGGAAGCATGGGAAAAGAGAAGTTTTAATAGGGGAAACTTGGAAGATCGAACCGCTAGGAAAACCTGGACATAGATTGGAGGATAATATTACAAGAAGTTCTGGGAAGAATTAATCGCCTATTTTCCTTTGATACGACACGGACCGCAAAGAAAACTAAAACATTAGGCGGGTACACGCAGCAAGATGATATCCATTTATTTTTTCAAAGTAAGGAAAGTTTCATAACTTGTACTCTTCTCCAAGTATAATTAGAATGATCAAGCCAAGGAGGATGAGGTGGACAGGGCATGTAGCACGAATGGGCGAGAAAAAGAATGCATATAGAGTATTGGTGGGAAAGCCAGAAAGAAAGAGACCACTGGGAAGACCAAGGCGTAGGTGGGTGGACAATAATAAAATGGATCTTAGAGAAATAGGATGGTATGGATTGGATTGATCTGGCTCAGGATAGGGACCAGTGTAGGGCTCTTGTGAACATGGTAATGAACCTTCGAGTTGCATAAAATGCTGGGAAATTCTTGAGTAGCTGCAGATTTCGCTTCTCCTCAAGAAGGGCTCAGCTCCATAAGTAAGTAAGTAAGGAAGGAAAGCAGGCTAAAACGGATCTCAAAGAGACAGGTGGGAAGGTTGAACTCGATTCATCTGGATTAGGATGAGGACGAGTGGTGGACTGTTGTGGACGCGGTAATGAACCTTCGGGTTGCATAAACTGCTACGAAACTATAGGCTTCTCGAGGAGGGTTCGGCTGTATGGAGCGAGTTAGTGGCGAATGCCATATGCAGCAAATGCCTTCTTTATATATTGATTGATTGATTGATTGTACAGATCTTAATGGAACATGATATTACAGCTGGATTTATAGTTGTACATCGCTGTCTTGTGGGATGTAACATCGTGTAGCCCGTTAGAAGTAACAGCGTTTCGGCTGAACGTACCTCTTTAGTGGGGAAGAGTAAGCCAAGAATTGAGCCTGAATATGGGGCCATACGTTTTTCCGAAATGTCGGTGAACTTCTGGCATGCTGTAAAGGTCACAATCGCAGCAGACAGTGCCTCATATGTTAACAGCGACCCCCTATCTTGATCCCTACACGCAAGCAGTACGAATTTCCGAAGCAAGATTAACGAAGTGAAACTGACAGATTTGTGAGTAGATTTCGGCTTGAAGTAGCAGCGTGTGAACGGCACGAATTGCAGCAAAGCGAGCTCAGTTTCCCGCAGTCCCGCAGTTCGGATTTCGATGTATCGAGAAACAGACCACGAACACTGCCTTCTGCATTTTTTCAATTCACTGTTCATACAGTTTAACAGCGCCGTGGCTCAGTCGGTATGGCAGGAGTGAGGAATTTGGATTATATTCCCAGAAGGGACACGAGAATAGCGCCCATACCGGCTGAGGCGCACCCACTGGAAGCTGATCACTCACCACCATTTAGTGCCGAAGTACCTCTGTTTCTCCACACGCCTCCATGGTAAGGTGCAAGTATGTACTTAAACACAGAGAAAACTGTACATTGCGTAAATAAATAGAGTGAAACCACCTGTTTATTGGACACCGGAAGTTCTCCCCGTGGGAGTAGTGGCTAGTGGCTGGAGCGTGAAGGTCACTGCTGCTCATACTCGTCACCAGATTTTGGCCTCCACACTGCCGGTGTTTAAATATCACTCCGGGTTAGAAGTGTGCAGTGTGTATCGTGCGCGCGCCTGTAGGAATTCTGTCTAGCAGTGCAGTTGCATGACTGTGCAGGCAAGAAAGTCTTCCGGACTAGTCCACTTGCCGATTCCATTTGGAATGGATTGTGCCATGGGTTCGCGACTTCGGAAAAGATATAGGGGCCACATTCGCCGCGGAGCGTCAGGTTTGTAAGTGAAGACATTTCGTTGAAACCTCGTGCAGTTCATTAAAATGCCACGTACCCGTCAGTAATGGGTTGACGCACTCCCCGTTGCGGTTCAGGACTGGCTGGCCACAACGAGGCGCCGTCATTCCTACCCAGGTTTCTTTCCTTCTGTCCGTGGGTTCGAAGAATTCGTACTGTTCGGCTATCACATCTCTGCTAGGTTTCTTGTGACGTCACGCAGGTGTGACAGGTGTGATATTGTCTGGAGTATTGACGATACGATTTATCGTAAAATTTTACCTCATTGCACTTACATTTTTAAATTGTCTGTGCCAGTTCTGCACTGCACTGCTAAATGATTGAATGAATGACTAAATAAATAAATTATAAAATATGTTTATACAAATAGTCCGGGTTCGATTCCCGGCACTATCAGATTTTTCTGAGAAGTGGTTGGTCTGGAACGGGGTCCACTCAGCCTCGCGAGGACAATTGAGGACATATTTCAAGGATATGGTGGTTCCGGTCTAGAAAACCCGGATTAACGGCCGTGGGGATTCGTTGCGCTGACTACGTGACACTCTCTATCCGCTAAAGTTGGCACCGACTTCGCCGACAAGCGGCGGTCGCTCGGTCGGTCGGTATAGTTCGCTTGCGGACTAAAACCGCGGCATTCACTTTTTTTGTTTGTTTGGAAGTAAATAAGTATATAATCAATTCAGTATTGCGCGCGACATGCGGCAAATGTTTTCGCTGTTGACAGTTTAGGAACACGTGTTCCGGAACTTTCTCAGCACATAGAGTTTCAGAAAGGGTAACAGTACAGTAGGTCTCATTAGCCGCTCTCTGTACTTGTACCAGGTCTCTCTAATTTCTCGTAAATCCTTGCTGATTATTGGGGCCGGTAAGTTGCTTCCTTCCGGTGAACATCGTCTGAAGATTTTCAGTGCAGTATATTTACAGGGTGATCTCGTCAGCCGTAGCTATCCAGACTTTCGCGCCTGCCTGCCAAGCAAGGGAAACCCTGCCAGTAGGGATGTTGCCGATATAGCTTGGGAATTGAATGAAATGCGCTCTGCTACCACGGAAGCCCCTAAAGGGGTGGTTTACATATTCACTGGACAAATATCTTTGTTGGGTTTGGGATTGTAATAGTGATGACTGGGAAGAGAGACCTTGAAAACCTGCTCGTGCAAGTGTTATGTACTGCTCCTTGGAATTTACGTCAGAATGACAATTCCTGTGCCAAAATGGGATAGGTTTCACCCGGACTCCATACCCCGCGCGCGAGGAAGGTTAGACCTTGCAGATTCTGCCGCAAATTTTGTTTATTGCTAGTGGGGTGGGACTAAGGCCCTTGTACTGCGGCCACTTCTGGCCTACTGTACCAGCCCCAGATGATAGGTGAGGGTGATTGTGGAGCAATTGGTGGAATGAAGACTGGCAAGGGAACCGAAGTACTCGGAGAAAACCTGCCCCAGCCCCACTTTGTCCACCACAAATCCCACTTGACCAGACCCGGGATCGAACCCGGGCCGCCGCGGTGGGAAGCCAGCGACTAACCGCTTGAGTTATGGCGCGGCCCTTCTGCCGCAAATACCACGAGTTTCAAATAAAGATAGGACGATGGCCAATATCCAGAAACATAATATTTGTACTACTGTACCATCGTCACAACCCTTATTTTGCCCGGACTGTGAGGATAAGCACAGAAACATTTAATGGGCGGCCAAAAGCATAGAAAGGGAAAGGGGATTTAAGTAGGACTGAAAGTTGGAAATGTGCAGTGTAGTGCAAGTACATGAATTTTCTGTTTGTATTTCTTGTTCCAGCAGATAATGCCTAGAACCCCCAAAACGCCCATCAGTTTTTGCGGTGTAAGCACCCAACGGAGTGCAACACAAAAAGAATACATGTTTTATGAAGGATGGAATATGCAGGATTTTATTGACATGCACCTGTATTAAAAGAAAAAAGTTTGAAAAAAGCTCTCTCTCTAACAGGCCATGGAGGTTGTTATACGTCGAGGCTCCCACATTTTCTAGACAGTCGACTCACAGATGGCGGTGAGGTCAGCTTTACACGCCGGCCTCCATTTACCCCACAGGAATGTTCCTCGTACTCATTTCTGTCAGAGGCTGAGTCGACTCCAGGTACATGGTGCGGCTGGAAGGGTTAGGTCAGTTGAAAAATCCAATGACATCGGGAATTGAACTCGCGACCTTCCGGCTCGTAGCATAATGCATGAACCAGCTACACCATCGCGTGACCCGTGTGTGAAATGGGAAAAACACAGTTACCTGGTTATTCTGTTGTAAACAGGTTTTACCGCATTAGACTTCTAATTTGTATCAGCCCTAGTATGGCTCATTTAACTGCAAATGAGAAGTGAATAGAGCGGGCATCAGCTTTCATGTAATCAGTTCTTGTACCACCCGCCCCTCATGCGGGTTGACTGTTGCAAGACATTACACTGTAGACTGATCCACTGTTGCAGGCTTTGCTGTATGGATAAATATCTCGTCATGGAGTTGGAAGTTTTAGTTCTTGATGAGCTCTTCTTAATGCGGACCCGAAGAAATAACCTACAGCCGCATAGACAGATTGACGTATTTGTTTGCTTTTCCCTTTCAGAAGAAACGTGCAGTGACTTAATTTCTTGTACCTGGCAACTCAAATACTTCTTATCAGCGCCTAGGTCTATCAAACAAAGTAGATAACATTTCATCATAACTTTTAAGAACACTTGTGAATGAGATAAAAGACCATTTATCTCTTCTTGTTGCACTGAACACACTTCTGGGCACGGTAATGAAAGAAACATTACGTGATTGGATAATTTCGATGTGAAGTGTTTGTCCATTGGTTCCCGCTTTTCGAGCACTCCGCGTGCTTCCAGTATCGATCGTTTTCGGTGGGGCGTTGTGTGTGTGTTGAAGAGGGGGTAGTCCCTTTGACTGTCCGTCTGTCCGTCTCACAGTCTGCGTACAACAGACGCGTCCCACATCCAGCCGGTTAGCAGAACTAGAGGCAGAGTGGCTTCTTCTTTCCTCCTGTCAGTTAGTTTGTTAGTGTAGGGGTCGTTGTGCTAGTATGGACGCACGGATGCCAGTTTCGTGAGACCGAACATTTTTTATACAAAAATTTCCCGTTTTTCTCTCACCTTGTAGTTACCGTGCAGTTACACCCATAGTTCGGTTCAGTGTAGTGTAGTTGGTTCTAGTCGTTGCCTCGTGCTAGTTCCGTTTTTACTCTGTCTACATTCCGATATACATAAAATCTTGATATTCTCGGGTAAGAAGCTTTTTTGTATACAACGATTATTTTTATAATTTTATACACTTCGTAATTGTAATATTTATAACAAACAATGGGCGGTTGTGCATCGAAGGACAAGACGAAAACGGAAGCGACGGGTGCAAATGGGGCCAATACTCCGGCGAGAGCAGCCAACGAAGATGACGTGCAGAGGTAAATACTCGCTTTTCGCTACTAGGAAGCCTGCAGTCACTTGTAACGTCAAGGCGATTTGCTGTTGCTGCTGCTGCTGCTATTGGTAGTTGTCGTGTAGAATCCGGGATATTTTATAGCTCGGATTCTACACGAATGGGTGTGAAACTTTTCTGCTACTCTTGACGTTTTGAAGTAAGAACGTGTTTGCAGTCTTTTGTCACCTGATGATCGCGTGTTGTGTTTAAACACAGTTAAGTGTTCGACATTTAATTATGATTTCTGTCATCAATGACACATCCAGAAGATGTCTTTTGGACTGTCCTTGCACTGCTGTTCCACTTTTAGAGGCTGTAACCATTTTGAAATTTCCTGATGTTTACGAGTAGTGTTAAGTAGTTAGAATTACATTCGCTTATAACAGCAGTTTAGTCTGAATAAGTAACTGCTAAGTAAGCCATGGCTTATATGTCTTATTTAAAGGGCCGGTTCATAGTAAGAGGCAAAACTTCATATATAAATCATGCAAACATCAAATTTCCAGTGATAGATCGACATTTTTGGCATAACCAGTGTTGCAGTGAAATTAGAAAGGGTAAATAATACTTGACAAGCGCGGAAGAGTAGGGTTGGGCCCTGTACTCCAGTGGGAAATTCACTTCGCCCGCAACTGGCGGTACAACTATCGATTTTCGTCATGGCGCCTCTACCAGCCCTCTTCTTGTGGAAACCGTTTGGGTGCACCCCAGTGCCAGAATTTCTGTTCACGTTATCTCGATAATTGGTAATAGGGCTCTACAGTTTTCAGCTTAATTTTATTTACCCTTTTAACGATCACATCGGTGGTATTTGTGTCGGGAAATTCGGAGTTTCTTTGTCATTTGCCATATCAGGATGTTTCGTGCCCCCAGTCTCATCCGGGATGAAAATAATAAGGGGTCTTGAGCGCGCCGAGGTTAACATCACGCGAGAAGTGTTCGGGAAAATGAAAAATTCAGGCTGCTGATTGCATATTGTTACGTTCCTGCCAATGATCGGCCTTCAGTAATTATCTGGCACATATAACGCTTTGCTTTGTGGGATGGAAATATGCGAACATCAGAGTGAATTAACTAGCGCGGTGCGAGGCATAGCACTGCTGTACACAGTTTATATTTACGTATCGAGTTCTAAATGTAGGATGTTAATTCTCATAGTTTTTCAAATGTCTCGTTATGAAACAGGTAAATATCTTGGAAATTAATAATTTCTGTAACTAGTCAATTATGTTGAACTACTGAGGAGTGCCCCCCCGCCCCCTCCTTATGGTACTTACTCAGTCTCTTCTGATTTTTCCATTTGCATGATTCACCGCCTTCTTGGTTTTCCCGCGCGTGCAGTTTATCATTGATCTAGGAGGCTGTGCATGGGCCGCTCCCTTTTTGCCATTTTGAGCTTGCGCACAATTGCGTTTCGTACTGTTGCGTAAATACATCGACTGTACACATACATCCAGTAGCAGGCAGTTTCGAAAATCGAAAACATTCTTACAAATGTCTTCTTTATTAGGCAAATCATGAAATAAAATAGCGATATTAATTAAAATCGTGTGGATTCCCACAATTTTGTATGTATTTAAATTATGCAGAAAAAGAAATTCAGTTACTAAGGATTGATTTATGTAGGCTAATTTTAATATTAATATGATGGCTGTTTCTCGTGCATTTTATTGTGTAGTTTTGCTGATGGTTGCACAGGTACAATAGCACGAAGCATTCTATCATTTCCCTTTGATCGTCCTGTCATGAAAATTAAACTTGCTGCTAACTTCGCTGTGCAGTGGTTAAACTGTTTTGTGGTCAGGGGACCAGGGTTCCATTACTGGTTCCGAGAATGGGCCACCTTTATGTTCTCCTGGATCAGATTTTCGTGGGTTTCCTCCGCTCCTTTACTAACATTCTGGAAAGCACCTTGCAGGCCAGTATCTGCCTTCCACGCCCTTTGCAATTCGACACAGCGAGCCTGCCCTTATGTAACGTGTGGTGTTATGAGTGTCGTTAAATAAGCGGAGAAACAAACGCAAAAGTTAGAAACTTGAGATTTGGCCCAACAATGTTCCGTTCTCCAAGACGAATGGACTGCGGAGAAGATTCACGCTGACCACCGGGACATCCCGTTGTGAAACCCTTGTGTCCCCAGTTGCCCTGCACCCTGTGTCCCCAGCGTTTTTATGGGAGTGCCTGGGATCCGACCAATTCATGGTGCTTCATGTCTCTTTTTACACTTTTATGCAGCATCGCATTTTGACGAAACAACGTGTGTACATGCTTTTGCAGTAATTATGTGTTTGCACCTGTTGATGACTATATGCAGTCGAAACATGTGATAAAAATAATTTAAGTTTTTGTTACATTCATGCGAGACAACTTTTATAATATACGAGTATATGCCTATGTACAGTTGCCTGTTTGTGACTTTGTGACCAAGACCAAGATCACTTGTTTTGTATGGATGTGAAGTAGGGTTCTTACTCTATGGGAGGAAAGTCGGGATAGCGACTCTCAACCGGCTGGGCGGCCGAGTGGTCGCGGTTGGACTGCCTCTGTTTTGCCCAACGGGTATGAGGATATCTTTCCCTGGAGGTAAAGCGGCCAGGGAGTGAAGCTGACCACTCACCGACTAGTGCCTAGGTCAATAATAGTGGATCTATACATCCACTCCCCCATTCGTCTTCATGTCATAGTGCTTAATTAGTTAAGTACAGGAACAGCTTATTTAATTTTACTCTTTGGGAAGATCATACCGCAAGCATTCGCTAAAAACGAAGTGCTCTGTGAAATATTTGGGCTTAGGATGGGTTAAATTAAGTGGCAAATTCTACAGCATTAGGCAGCCATGTTGTGATTGAGGTCATTTCTGTAATTTTGTTTCCAGTGGCATCTTTCAGGCCCCAAGCCTCTTACTCAGTTCCTTAATCATTTTTCACAGACGGTAGGACTCCAAGGCCGCTACCTACACGCAGGACAACACAAACCCAGAATAAACGCTTATACAGATATCCATGCCTTGAGTGGGATTCGAACCAACGATCCCGGTATCCGAGTGAGCGAAGACAGTTCATGCCTTAGACCACGCGGCAGGCCATTCATTCTGTATGAGGATACTGTGACGCAGAAGTCCACGTTGGGCGAATTTGTCACTCGGATGGAGAACACTACAAATACATAACAAAATTTTGAGAGGAACCTCTTTGGACACTGCAGCTTGGATGACCGAAAAGGAATAGGGAGATTAATATTTAGGTGGCTGTTAAGGAAATGGATAGTAAAAATTGGAGGTGTATATTAATAGTGTCACGTGATCGAGTGACAAGAGACTGTTTGGATTGGTAATTGGATTTATTGAACATTTACAAATAGTAGCTACAAGTGCCTACAGCAGTGTCCCTAATTCACACACACACACACACACACTACAATTCACTACAGCACGCACTAAGTCTTCACCTGTTGTCTGGTAACGGCTTTGACGCCGTAGATTCCTCAGCTTCCGTGTTCAGGGGCTCCTGTTTTCACTGGCTGGCACCTGTCTCAACCTCCTCTTCCAACTGTCGTCTCAAGACGGTCTTAATGGCAGTCAAAGTCAAAGTTGCTTTACGACTAGCGGTTTACCTCCAGTCAGTTCGTCTTGGCGTCAACTCCTTGAGACTCACGACCAGAGATTTTTTTGAAACTGAACCCTTTCGATGATAGTTCTTATGTATGAATGAATGAATGAATGAATGAATGAATGAATGAGTGAATGTATAAGGAGTGGGCCTTCTTGGCCCTTGCACCGCGACCACAGTGATCTGTTGTGTCTAGCAGCCCTTATGTAACATCCTCTCTGACGAGAAAATGGGTTTGTCTCTTAACGAATATGCTTGGCCTTTCGTCAAGTGTACATTTCGCACATACACACAAGTCCTCTGTCAGTACAGGCAATACAGAGCAGATCATGCCTATCTTACGTATCTTATGCTACAACGGCAGCTTAGTCATTTGAACGGTCATAAGCGTGACTGTCGCCCAGTTTCAGCCTCTTATATTTTCTGTGTCTGGCTTCACCATGACTTATGCAGCGAGTATGTTCATTCTCTTGATTGTGTATGAGTTTCGCCTGTTGCCTGCACGATTTTATTGTGTAATCGTATATATACACGGAATGTTGAAAGCCGTGTGCAAATCACAGACCGGTGTGCGCCCTGGAAAATTTCCAGTGGTGCGCAGGTGCGCAGAACCTTGTTTTGCAGGCGCTGCAATTGTAAGAGGTAGGTGTCTGCCGCTAATTCCCAGGAGGCACAAACGTATATCATTACTGATCTTAGCAGAGCCTTTGGGAAGTTAGTTTAATATTGGCGGTTAAACACTCACTTTTGAAAAGGAAGTAGATTCTAATAAAGTGTCTTGAAGGCCTTGACTTCAGTCATTTCTGTGTGCAGGCTCCATGTAATTCTCTTACTGAGGATTACACTTAGATATTTTACATGATTGAGAAAGGGGATATTTCGTCTATTCACTGTAAGATGAGCCTCAGGGGGCCTAAGTCTATGAGAAATCTTAAATGGCAGTCGAGTCGAATCGAGACTTATGATAACGACCGACGGTCAGTCGGCCAGTCTGTCTTGGAATAAAGCAGCAATCTGGGGATTACGATCAGATTTTTATTACTGTCAGACAGTTGCAGATGTGTTGATATGGGCGCTCTCTCTGACGAGAAGACGGGTCTGTCGTTTACAGTTGCTGCTGGTCCTCACCAGCGCAGTCATTCTCCGGTCTGAGTTCCGTGGAAGTTGTGACAATATTGCACTATCTCAGATTCGAGACTTCCCTTTTCGTCCCGTCATACGACTCGCAGGGCTACGGTGGTGGTATTCGACAGCGCCTCCACTCGGGATTTAATGGCAGATGAGCTGGTCCTCGTTATATAGCTTCGGCACGGACTGTACAGAAAACAGCTTCCAACAGTTATTGGGTGACGCCGCTATCCGCGCGGACCTTACAGAAAACACCTTTCTGGTTTGTGAACCGTTACGCTGATGAGTTGTTACTGTGTCGTAACCAAATAACGGCTCTTTATTCTGATTAAACTGTTTGGCTTTCACGCCACGATGTGATACCTCAGGATCGATATGGACTAGGCGTTTTTTTTTTGTTCAGCGGTATTGAGTGTCTGGTTCAACAACCGGAAAGCGTCTATTTAGATGTCTTAACTGATTGAGCGTAGGATAATATTTTCGCCACTTCTTCTGATGAAACTGTTTAGTATGCCTATTAAAGTCTTGTAAATAATGGCTTGTTCTTTATTTGGACTGATTCCAATGTCAGACTTTCTTGAAGCCATCGGCATGTAAGGCTACATGGATGGGTCTGGTCGCCAACCCCAAAACCCACGTTTCTCAGCCGATGATATTCGGTCTTATTTTATGTTAGTACGCAAATTTTACTTATCGTTTTAGGCCCCAAACTGTACATACATAGACATTATACAGGGAGGTTCTTACCTTTGTTGGCCGTTCCGTGGCGACCGCACTTGTTCGAAGGATTTTACTGCCTGCAGGGAGGGACGGAGAGCACGTGTTGACTGGATGCAGAGCAGGACAGGGAGACCTGAGATTGGAAGGCGTTCTGACGCAGGTTCCGTCATAAAGATGTACTTACTTCGGAGCTGAGCCCTTCTTGAGGAGCAGCCAAATCTGCAGCTGCTCAAGAATTTCCCAGCATGTTATGGAACCCGAAGATTCATAACCGTGTTCACAAGCGTCCTCCTGGTCCCTATCCTCAGCCAGATCAATCCAATCCATACCATCCCATATCTCTAGTTAGTTAGTTATTGGAGAGGGTGGGTATCCCCGTGCACTTAGACCAGTATTGGTCCGTTGTGCTTCCCTCTATGATATTCTACCAGTCTCTATACCTTACCGATATTGGTGCGTACCATCAGTCCCGACCGAGCCAGCGAGTTCGACCTCTACTGGCTTGGCGGTGTCTATAATGCTTCCCCCGTCTATCATGGGCGATAGAGACTACTGTTGGGCGGGAAATGTCCTTGAATTTGGCTCAGTGACCTCCTTTGGAGATATGAGGTTCTTTTACGTGCCGTAAATCTACGACACGGGACCCACGGCTTAAAGTCCCTCCCGGAGGACTTGTTCCCTGAATTTTTCCGCCCTTTAAAATTCTACGACCTCCGCCGGGTTTGAACTCGCGTACCACGAGTCATGAGGTGGGAACGTTACCTCTAGACTACGGAGGCCGCTTCCCATATCTCTTAAGATCCATTTTAATATTGTCCACCCACCTACGCCTTGGTCTTCCCAGTGGTCTCTTTCCTTCTGGCTTTCAATATGCATTCCTCCTCTCCCCCACAAAGAGGAAGAGAACGGTAGGGCAGAGTGGGAGGAGGCAGGATCCCTGACGAATGCTGTGACAGGAGAATGAAGAGACTAAGAGGAGTAGGAAAAAAAACCTCCTCCTCGAGGAAGACGAAAGAGGTGTTCAGGTAAATACGCAGAGTAGGCTGATGGTAATAGATAAGCGACTTACGTTCCAAAATGATCATGCCGGAGGTTGTTGAGAAGCTCTGTTACGTAATGTGGATTCTTCCTGCCCTTGGCATGACACCCAGACGGGACAATGAAATCATATATTTTTCAGTGCTGATTAAGTTTTAATCTTTGCTGACACAAGCAGATAAGGCATCCTCGTGTAAAGTTATGTAGTTATCAGTATGAACAGTGCACTCGACGAAATGTACAGTTATCTTTTGTGACGTCAGGTGTGTACCCAGCCATCGTGGTTCCTGCATCGGAGCCCACCGTTGCTCAACATAAAAAATTGCCGTGTTAAGACCTCACGAACTTGCCTGTCTCACAGAATTTATCATGGGTGCTTTTCGGGATAGAAAGGCTTGCAGTGATTTTCTTCGCCGATTTGATATCTGTTATTTGGACCCAGAGCTGCTTGGGAAAATGCAACTTCAGTTCGAGTTGAGCTTTGTGTTAAGTGGTGTTAGTTACAACTCAAAAGTACTAAAATGAAATTCTTAAGACTTTTTATGTACATTCTAAAGGGTTATGACGATGGTGGATGACACACAGAATTCATGGGGTTTTCGACTTTTTCCATCATCTGGAATTTTAGATAATAGAGGACACGACGTTTCGGAAACAGATGCAGTTACCGAAACGTCGTGTCTCTATTACTTAAAATTCCGTACGATGGAAGAAGTCCAAAACCCCAGTAATTCTATGAACTTTTTATGTACCCGCAGTATCAAATTTGAATGACCATTGAATTTTGAAATGAATTCAGGTAGTGTTTAAAATAGTTCTCTACACAGAAATCGCTGGGGGTCTGTTGCAGAGTTCAAGAGGTTAATTCTGCTGAGGGACGTAATAGAGGTAATTTTGAGAATAATTCGTAAATGCAGAGCTTCTTCATAAACTGTTACAAAGAATGTGGACTCACCCGGTACATCCGGACATCAGCCGCAGCTATACCGACAGGCCCAGTTCTGGGTACTTGAGCCACTACGTGTCGAGAGGCCCTCAAGTCGCCATTTCTGACAGCCCAGCTTGTGCTCATTGATTACTGACCTCATGGAAAGAAGCTAACAGCCGTTTAGCAGGTCCAAAAATTATTCCCCTTTTCTGGAAGCCGAAGAGTCATTGCCCTGTTTTCAAGAGCCCGTTACGATTCACGTGAATGCAGGCCACACCCAAACACGCTCCCATCAACGGCTGTGTGTTCCCATAGGTCTAGTTGCTGCAGGTGTCCATATAAAAGTTTGTATAAAAAGCTAAACTTAACTAATTAAAGCATGACGCCATGAAGGCGTATGGGGGAGTGGATGTATAGGCTCATGTTTTCTTGACCTCGGCACTAGTTGGAGGTGAGTGGTCAGCTTCACGCCCTTGCCGCTTTACCTCTGAGGAAAGAGCCTCAGGTACTCATTGGTTGGGTAGACCCTAGACACGGGTACATGGAGAAGTGAAAATTCTTTTTGTGTGCGTTTTGCCACAGAGAGGACCCAGCGCGCCCATCCCGCTGTCACTAGTCTGATAGCAATCTAATTGGTGAAGAGTACAAATTATGAAGCCCCTCCTTACATGGGCTTTCAGAAGTGACGCGGTGGTGGATATAACCCATCAATCATGTTAATAGTTTTTAAACGAGACAAGTTTGTCGTAAGAAAGCGAAGTGGGCTTTTCCGCTTTGAAGCCCACTCTGTCAAACATAGGACAATTCTTTGTTTGTTCTCGCTACTTAAAACTTGAATACCATAATTTGTAAACATCGTGTTTACTCTGTAACTTTATACAGGGGTCGTGCCATAGCTCAGGCTTCATACCGCGGCGCCCCGAGTTCGATCCCACAGCATGTGGGATTTGTGGCGGACAAAGTAGCACTGGGGTGGGTTTTCTGTAGTACTATGGTTTCCCCCTCATACCAGCCGCTCCACATTTATGAATCGTGCCATCGTCGCTGTGTGGTGTCCATACTAACCAACTTAANAACTCCGTAATGAGGAGCTTCATAACTTGTACTCTTCTCCAAGTATTATTACGGCTATTAGATCGTGGATGATGAGATAGGCGGGACATGTAGTACGAATAAGGGCGCCAAAAAAGATGAGTACACAAATTGATCTGAAAAAGATATTTGTTTAGTCACTTCGTTGTATGTTACATTTACATATTATATTTGGTCCAAGATGTATACGTTTTGCTACTTGTACGAGTATGAAATAAGTAAAAAAAAAACGCTATTCCTCTAACAGGCCGTGATGACCCATAGGGTTGTGAGACGTTGAGGGTCCCACATTATCTAGACAGTCGGCTCAAAGATGGCGGTAAGGTTGTTGGCCCCGGCGCTACCAGATTTTCTGAGAAGTAGTGGGTCTGGAACGGGTCCACTCAGCCTCGTGAGGATAACTGAGGGGATATTTCAAGGAAACAGCGGCTCCGGTCTAGAAAACCGAGATTAACGGAGGTGGGGATTCGTTGCGCTGACCACGCGACACCATATATCCGGTAAAGTTGGCACTAACTTCGCCGATAATAGGCGGTCGCTCGGTCGGTATCGCTTGCGGACTACAGGACACGGACTTTTTTTTGGGGGGGGGATGTTTCATATCTGCGTCGTCTTTTGTTGAAAAGGTGAAAGCAACTTGGTGCAGCGTCAACTCTGTGGTGTGTGGAGACCACAGGAAAGCGACATTGTCTTCAGCATGGACGCCAGTTTGTCGCGTGCTCATTGTTGTGTTATGAAGAGCTACTGTTGTCCTCAGGAAGGGTGCGGCAGGTGCTCCCAGGGTTCGAGTTCACGTGTTCTATGTATTAACGTACCAACGGTCTCTTGGCGTTCAGTTGGTCGCTCTGGGAACTCAACAATCGCGTGTATTCGTTGGCGCTGAAGTATGCGTTCCCATTGCAGCCGTTGCGCAACGAGGGACGTCATGTAGCACGTCACATATATTAACTACAGGACACGCATATGGAAGTATGACAGAACGACAGTCGTAAAAATAAGAGAAAAAAAGAAAATATCTAAGCTCACTAGAAAGTATCGTATAAAATGAGTACAAACGTATTGCACATGAATTGACATTTGAAGTATTACAAGAATTGCAAACACCAGATAGTCACACATACACATAATGAAATATGGACTCAATTCAGCTCAGCAAGCATTCGTGAAGCAGACACAGAACACATCACAACAGGAAGAACATCCCGTCACTTGAAGTAAGTACACAAACAAGTAACCATATGACGCATTAACACACCTTGTATACATAAGTTCAAATAGGAGATATTTATACATGTTACAGATACGCATGCGCTTGGAGGGGACATACATTACAAAATTAACAGCGAAAGCCATGATCACAGGCACAGCAGTTTTTTCAGCTATAATTTTAAACACCTGATGATGACCATATTTGTCTAAACTTTTTTTAAAAGGTATAATATGTAACGATCCTAAAGCGAACGACCTTTGATGAGTTTTGTAGAAAGACATGTAACACGTGAGACGGTGTAACCGGTAACATTTGAATACGAAGTAATTTTCCATTGTAGGACAACAGTTGAAAGAAAGGACAGACGTCCATGCCCTTGCAGTGGGATATGAACCGGCGATCGCACTGTTGATTGGCCTCAGACGGCAGTGCTACCGGCATCGGCTCTTGGTGAACTGTTTAGGATTCTGAAAGAGACTGCTGTGCGTAGAACATGTCTTGCAGTAAATTTAGAAAGCTGGATAGAAACTGAATTATTATTTACTTGATTCCTCTTTCGACAGATTAGTGCTGCAAGATCTGTCTTGGTGTAACTTATGTGCTGTGATATTTCGAATGAAGATCAAAAGAACGTTCTTTCTTAGCCAGTGACAAGCGATAGTAATAAATTGTCACCTACATCGAGGTTCTTCCATTAGAGAGATGTGTGCAGTTATTGCGAAACAAACGAAACCAAATTACATGTAGGGAGAAGGGAAATCTAAACGCAAGAAAAAATTTATGTCTCTTGTGGAAACTGTTTTCTCTGGGTTCACACTAGATACTTTTGCTGTTAGTAGCTCAGAATTTGCAGGGTATACCTTACTGAATTCACTCGCGATGAGATCATTGGATTTTTCAGTTGACCTAACTCTTCCAGCCGCAATATGGCCCTGGGGTCGACTCAGCCTCTAACAGAAATGAGCACCAGGAATATTCGGGGCGGCCGGCGCGTAAGGCTGACAACTTCAGCGCCATCTGTGAGCTGATTGTCTAGAAAATGTTAGAGCCTCGACGTCTCACAACCCTATGGGCCTCCACGGTCTGTTAACAGGGATAGCTACGAGTTTAAACTGAACAGACGGCTCGGGGGCGTCAGTGAATAGAAACTTCTGATGCACCGTTGCATGAATTGTGGGTGGAAAATAAGTTAATGTTTCAAAAATATTTTGTATGTATTAATATATCACCATGTATTTTATGACTTGACACGGGGTTTGGGTTGGTAATTGGATTTATTGGACTGCTTAAACCCGAAACTACAGCTCATTATGACGCTATTACCAATTCGCGCACTCCACAATTCTCTACAGCACGCACTAAGACTATATCGCGTCTTGAAAAGGCATGCCCCATAACCATGTAGACCTGCCTCTTTTTGTTTCAGTAGAAGCGACAGGGGTTTGCATACCGATTGGCAATAGTGAAGTGGTGTAAGTCCCCAGGCCACGGCTGGACTGAGCTCTTAAGCTTTAGA
Organism: Cryptotermes secundus; assembly: GCF_002891405.2. Taxonomy (NCBI): domain Eukaryota; kingdom Metazoa; phylum Arthropoda; class Insecta; order Blattodea; family Kalotermitidae; genus Cryptotermes; species Cryptotermes secundus. The sequence goes on along the minus strand of NW_019725007.1, from coordinate 119,738 downwards.
CGTAAATCGCTGCTGGCAGGAGATCTGAACGCTAAACATCCATTTTGGAATAGCGTAGTTTCCAACCCTTCAGGCGCAAGACTGAATTTACTGCATACATGAGTTTCAAATCTAAGTGCACATTCACAATTACTTTACGACTGGCGGTTTATACCGCCCCTTGAGTATGACGACCAGAATTCTCAGCTGCCTCTGGTTATACAGCCTCAGGGCAGACCAAACAGAAAACGCCGCTTCCAATAGCTCTTCTGTTGTTGCGTATGCATGTCTTGCCAAGGAGACGTGTTAATTATGCTATCTTATTATGTGTTTATGCCGTTACTTAGCAATGGACGTATTTTCCAGTATTCCGGCTTTAGCTGTCATGTCACAGTATTACATAACTCCACTTGAAAAGGAGAACATTCAGCTGAAGTCAAGCCCAGTGCTTCCGTCTCAACTGAGTTAAAACTCCGGGCCGTGCCATAGCTCAAGCGGTTAGTCGCTGGCTTCCCACCGCGGCGGCCCGGGTTCGATTCCAGTGTTTGGTCAAGTGGGATTTATGGTGGACAAAGTGGCGCTGGGGCGGGTTTTCTCCACAATCACCCTCACCTATCATCTGGGGCTGGTACAATAGGCCAGAAGTGGCCGCAGTACAAGGAACTTAGTCCCACCCCACTAGCAATAAAAAGAAAGTTAAAACTCTGCTTAAGTCCGAACTCGTACGAGAAAGAGTAACAATGGGATAACTGTGCCAGTCGAATTGGAACTCGAATGCTGAATGCTAGAGTGAGCACACGGCGCGGTTTATTCGTGCTGGCGCCTGCTCGCGCAAGAATGAGCACTGCTATGACGCCTAACCCCCTTTATAAAGTATATAAAGATTGAAATGTTTTCGCAGGACCCAGTCGACCCCAAGTTATCGATTGTATTGTTTTCAGCGGCATTGAATAACCTGGACAAGGTAGCGAATATGCAAGGAATTTTGCTAACGGGAACTGTGTCTGTTGTTGCAGTGAGGACGCTATGGTGGACGCAGCAGTGCTGGAGAAGCTGGAAGCTGGCTACGCCAAGTTGGCTGCCTCCGACAGCAAGTCTCTGCTCAAGAAGTATTTGACCAAGGAAGTGTTTGACAACCTGAAGACCAAGAAAACTCCTTCCTTTGGCTCCTCACTTCTTGATGTCATCCAGTCCGGTAATTTGAAGTTATTGAATAGCTGAAGCAATTCAGAAGCGAAATCTTTGTAGAAATATGTACGTGGTAGGAAATGTTTGAGTTGCTTTCATCCAGTATTGGTAATAATACTGGCAAGTAAATATAATATGCATGAAGAAACTCTGGAATGTTTGTCACTGCCTCATACCCAGAGATTTATGAGGTCAAATATACAGAACAATAATTTTACACGTTAGTTTTTCTTGGTTGTGAAACTTGGCACAATAACTTGTGAGGTACTCCACAGCACATCAGCTGAGGTGCATGAGATCAGAGAGATGCATAAGCCTTCATGGGAATGATGAAAAATACCATAGAGACAGAGGTTCAGTCAGAAAACCTGAACTGAAGAATTTTAAAATGGAGTCTCCTTGTCATCATTTTCAACTCCTGTTTTCATATACGTCGTCATTTGATTCCTCCAGTAACCCCTCTGTGCACAAGAATTCAATTTTTTCTTTACGCGATTACAATATTTCACACAGTCTTGACACAACGTTTCACCCAGACTTGTTCCTACCATTTCGTTAAGAGTCGTAAAGGAACGAAGGAGGCGTTTCTAGTTGCAGTTTTCTTAGTAACTTCTGTATCAGTTCTGTAGGATTTCAGTCTGATGATTTAGAAGAACATTTATTGAAATTATGTCATTGCATACAGTTATGTGGAACTATATTGCCACATGTACGGAGTGACTATAGACGGAGTTTGTATTGGGTAATTGGATTTGTTTTAACACTTACAGATCGTAACTGCAAGCAAGTGTAGCGGCAACGCTAATTCACACACTACAATACACTACAACACGCACGAAGCCTTCTCAGGCTGCAGTATCTCTCTCGGTTGTCCTGTAACGGCTTCCAACACCATAGCCTTCCCAGCTTCCGTGTTAACATTCTTGCTCGCCGGCGACAGACTCACAAGTCTCCCAGGCTGGTGGTCGTCTCATACGAACCTCCTCCTTTTCTGTCAGCCGTCCCAAGACTCTCGTAATTGTAGCTGCTTCTAGTTATATAGCCTAGGCACTGACCGCACAGAGAACACAGCTTCCAGCAGTTGTATTGTTGCGTCACGCGGGCATCTCATACGAACCTCCTCCTTTTCTGTCAGCCGTCCCAAGACTCTCGTAATTGTAGCTGCTTCTAGTTATATAGCCTAGGCACTGACCGCACAGAGAACACAGCTTCCAGCAGTTGTATTGTTGCGTCACGCGGGCATCTCATACGAACCTCCTCCTTTTCTGTCAGCCGTCCCAAGACTCTCGTAATTGTAGCTGCTTTTAGTTATATAGCCTAGGCACTGACCGTACAGTTCCCAGCAGTTCTGTTGTGTCACGTGGGTATCGCTCGAACCGCATAGAAAACAGCATTCGCGTGTTACCGTTTACGGCCATTACCTAGCAACTGCCGTTGTGCAGATAGTCATTACTTAGCAATATATATATATGTATATGAGTCTGTATGCAGGGGTGCCAAATTCTCTGTAGGTGTAGTAAACTTCATCAGTCTCAGAAACTGCGTGTATATGTCAAAAACTAGGCAAAGAACAGTTGAAATTCCTGTGCTTATGCGATGCAGCGCGGTGACTCGAATGCGAATCCTTGACCTCGACACTATTTGGAGGTGAGTGTTTAGCTTCACGCCCCGACCGCTTTACACCGGGAGAAAGAACCCCGGTTACACATTGGATACGAGACCGGGTGTCCCCTGGGACCGGTCTGGACCCCACCGGAACTCGAACTCCTTCCCTTCGACCTTCCAAGTCCGTAGCCATCACTATTGCTGCTCCCGCCTCAAATTGTGTATTCTGTGCTGGTATTCGTATCATTCGGCACAAAAGTACTTCGCATTTTGTGCAGGGGCAATCTTATCTTAGCTGAATTCATGCGCATTGTTCATGCTCATCCGCCCCCTCCCCCAGTTCGGGGCACGGCGTAGAAATGGGGTATATAATGTATAGAAGTATGGCAGTCTACACAACAATATTCTGTATTTAAAAACGAGTAGACACTATTGTATCGACACAACAATACCCTAGTTATAACACACAACAGGATGCGTAGGAAGTGCAGCGTTGCATACTCCGTGTCCGCCGTTAAAATGGCTGCCCCATTTAGTGAGAAGGGCGATTTGGTTTCGTCAGAGAACGCAATATCCGTCGCGTGTTATTATCACAGATGAATGAAGTAAGTCGAGCCGGTGGAGCGTTTCAGCAGCATCTAAATAACTGATTAATTGCATTGACGCGTGTGTTGTTGCTAATGTGATCAGGGAAGGGCGTTAGTTATTGGCGTGTTGGCGGAGTTCCTGTGCGTTCTGAACAGTCGGAAACGTGCAGTCTCCTCGCTGTACTTCAGAAGCCGCGTTTGACGTCAGGTTTCTTTCATGGCTGCACGCAGTTCATCTGTTTGCGCGGGAGTGTGTTAGTAAGAAATCTTAGCAAGGAAGGAATTCTTTGTTGGTGCTAGGCACAGAGACTTAGATTGCGAGATGAGGCTTTTGTTGCACGGTCGTTTTATCATGACCGCCTCTGTGGTCTAGTGGTCAGAGTACCTGACTACAGATCCAGAGGTCCGGGTTCGATTCACGGCACTAACATATTTTCTGACAAGTAGTGGGTCTGGAACGGGGTCCACTCAGCCTAATGACTATAATTGAAGAGCTATTTCAAGGAAATAGCGGCTCCGGTCTAGAAAACCGAAATTAACATCCGTGGGGATTCGTTGCGTTGATCACGCGACACCCTCTATCCACAAAAGTTGGCACTAACTTCGCCGACAAGCGGCGGTCGCTCGGTTGGTATAGTTTGCTTTCGCACTACAGGCCACGGAGTTTTTTTTTGTTTTGTTTGTCGTTTTTGGTCGAGGCACTATGCTACAAGCCGGAAGGTCGCGGGTTCAAGTCCCGATGAGGTCATTGGATTTTTTCAATTTACCTAATCCTTCCAGCCGCACTATGGGCTTGGGGTCGACTCAGACTCTAACAGAAATGAGTACCAGGAGTTTTCCTGGGGAGTAAAGCGCGGCCGGCGCGTAAGGCTGACAACCTTACCGCCATCTTTGAGCCGGTTGTCTAGATAATGTGGGACCCTCAACGTCTCACAACCTGGTAGGCCTTCACGGCCTGGTACAGGGATAGCTTTACTTTACTTTTACTTCTTCGCTTTTTCATATTGTCAGGATAGGCGTAATCAAGAGAACAGCAGCTGGGAAGCGCATGTAGCAAGCCCGGGGAGATAGGAGAAATAAATACAGAATTTCTGCATACCTGAACGAAAGAGAGTACTTGGAAAGCTAAGTTATAGATGGAATGATGATTGATTTTATGAAATAGAATGTGCAGCTGTGGACAGGACGGAAACAAGGATAGTGTCAGCTGGCGAGCTTGAACCTTCAGACACATGAAAAGAAGCAACTTTAGTGAGTATTTGGGCGACTGTGAAATTTTGTGTACGCATCATTGTGCCACACAATGGGCAGGTGTGATAGTGTAGTGTTTTAAGGTTTCACGATTCGCAGTGACTTAGAAAAAAAATGAATAAATATTTGTTAGAACCCTTGGAGGACGAGACCATCACAAGAACGCCACAGTGGCAGAAAATCGCTATTTGTAACCCATGCCGTGAGTGGAATTTCAACCCCCCCCCCCTCCATCTCAGCATTCGAGATATTCAAAATCCTACGCGGCCTAGACCAAGTAGCATTTTCTGTTCTTCATGGCCTCTGTTTATTTCGCTTCGTGTTTATTTTTGTATATTTGTTTCAACATCGCTAAAGAGCTTACAAATTTATCCGGTAACGAAGATTTACTCGTACTTTCAGTCCCTTCCGAATTATATCTTCCGCCCCAAATTCGTGCTGTCAGTCGTTTTTAGGAGAACTCGTGTGCACACCGCATTCTTACTGCAGTAACCAGTTCTGCTCTACATATCGCTTTGCACTGCATTTTCCTTTATCCCTTTCCGTCCTTTTGCGTTTTCTTCTTTATTCCTCTGTTGTTGCCACCCCGTCTTTAAAAACTTCAAGTAAAATATGTCACTGCGGTGACTATTAAGAAAGCAGTCTTCTGGGAAGATATTGTGTTAACCGAAGTTTCGGAGGAAACGTATCGCCTCCATCTTCAGGGTAGAAGACAAGAATAAATCCACGAGCGAACCAGCGTGAGCAGGTGCAACAGACTGTTGATTGGATTGATAGGGACCAGTGGAGGGCTCTTTTGAACACGGTAATGAACCTTCGTGTTCCATAAAATTCTAGGAAATTCTTGAGTAGCTACAGAATTGGCGGCTCCTCAAGAAGGGCCCAGCTCCATTATAAGTATATTTTACAGTACTAGACGTGCCCCTACCGGGCCCTCCCAGACACGCGTGGGCGTGGTGGACCGATGAGTCGTTGCAAAAATTCCAGTTTGGTGAGGCGTGAAACACTCTGTAACTTGTGACTCACAGTCCTGTAGCCTGCGTATTTCTGCGTGATCATACAAAACAAACTCCGTGATTTTAGTCCGCAAGCGAACTATACCGACCAAGCGACCGCCGCTTATCGGCGAAGTTAGTGCCAAGTTTTGCGGCTAGAGGGTGTCACGTGGTCAGCGCAACGAATCCCCACGGCCGTTAATCTCGGATCACACAGTAACCATAAATCCGAGATGGACGCATTCATAATTACACGAACATAAGGAAAAGAGGGATCCCTAAGGCAGATCAATACCACCCACGCGAAGCGTGTCTGAGATTCGATCTCGCACTCCTTGGAGTCCGGCAGTCTCGCTTGCATTCCCTCCACTTCCTGCGACTGCGCAGTCTTGTGTCAGTGGAAGATTGCACCAAATCCCGTCTCCTGGACTCGGAAAGTGAAGTGGCGCTTTGCTGCTGTTGCCCGGTCTTTCCAGCGGGGATGTTAACGTTCAAGCTTTCCCGAAGCAGTAGATGAGGGAGCGGATAGCTCCACGCTTCGGCCCCTTTGCCCAAACCTCGGCAGTAGATGAGGGAGCGGATACCTCCACGCTTCGGCCCCTTTGCCCAAACCTAGGCAGTAGATGAGGGAGCGGATACCTTCACGCTTCGGCCCCTTTACCCACACGAGTTTGTGGACCATAAATTCAGTACGCGGTGGAGATTAAAAGGCCCATGTACCTGCCCTGCACCGAACTCTACATGCCGCCCAGGAACAGTGATTGCCCGATTCATGCGTTTGCCGACCCATGGTGTAAACAAATGATCCCTTAGTAAGCGTTCGTCACATAAAGTCTGCCAAAGTTTGAGGTGGGTTGCAGGGTATTTGGAACCGGACGTTGAGGTTGAGTCATCGGCACTCCTGTTTTTTTTTTGTGGGGTTCCCTGACAGGATTTTCGGCTCGGATACTGACTATACACTGATGGTTTTCCTAAGTCACTCCAAGCAAATGCTGGAGTAATGGCTTAAACGAGACCAAGCCCGCTCCCCCCACTTCCTTCCAATTCAGTATTTACAGTGCTCCAGGCTTTCGATACAAGTTGAGAAAATGCCTTCAGAGAAGATTAGAATGACCATTAGGTGCGTTTCGCGATAAGACTTTGAGGGTCTGTTTTCCTTCATCTTCTCTGCGTCAGTCTCTGCCCCTTCGTCCATGTGCAGTACAGCCGCTCTTGCTGAAATAATTTTAATTATATGTCGTGCTTATAAGTTGAAGTACTATTGTCACGTATCCTGGTAACCAACAAGTAATTAATGGGTTCCGGATTAGATGAAGCGATTTATTGGATATTCAACGGGCAGAACTACAGTTAGTTGTAACACAGTCTTAGGGCAAGGCCACACCAAGGAAACTGGCAACCGTAACGCAACCGCAATTTCCGAGATTTGTTATCGGCCTGAGTTGAACACAAATTGAGGAAACTGCGGTTACGTTGCGATTGCCAGGTCACCTCCTTCAGCAGTAGAGTTACTGCCTTCTTTGCTACTGTGCTCTGGGGGTTCGTTGCCGCGTGAACGGAAACGTTTCTGTATACTTTGCCTATGTGATTCTGTATGCAATGCACTGCTTCTTCAGTCGTATTCATTGGTGTGGAAACACGAATACCGAGCCGTTGTCTAGCAGTGGGCTTCAGGTTGTCTTCACTATTGCGACTTTCAGGCGTCATGTCACAATATCAAACACAGTGTGTTACATCTTGGAATTGAGGATCCTTTAGAAGGACAAAACTTGCTGCCACCAGTGGAGTGTACCCAATCGGATATGCCCCGAATGCGCCTATTCGCAAACCTGCCTATCCGTTGAGCGCGCAGAATGTTATTGGGCGTTAGCAGATATTTGCGAACGAAGTAGAAACAGTCGTGGAGGCGCGTAAATACGTACAAGAAAACAAACGTTCCCCGAACGGAGTCGGAACTCGAGAGACATTGGCATTTTGTCTGGTTCGTGCTTCGAGTCGGTGCAGACGCGTTCTCCAGCGTCCTTTGTGCCACTCTCTCTTGCACGGAGACTCTCTAAAGTTGATTTATATTTTACCGTTTGGTTACCAACAAATGAATTCAGAACTTCAAAATCTTACGATGCCAACCAAAATATTTTTAAAAAGTACATGTAAATTAGCAAACAAGACGTTTCTCTTCTTTAAAAAATGCGAAATTCAAAATCGTTGATTCCGCCTTCTTTTTCTAACATTTCATCGATAGTGCATTAAAAACTCCGTGACCTGTAGTCCTCAAGCGAACTCTACCGACCGAGGGACCGCCGTTTGTCGGCTAAGTTAGTGCCAACTTTTGCGGATAGAGGGTGTCGCGTGGTCAGTGCAACGGATCCCCACCTCCGTTAATCTCGGTTTTCTAGACCGGAACTGCTGTTTCCTTGGAATAGCTCCTCAGTAATCCTCACGATGCTGAGTGGACCCACTACTTCTCAGAAAATCTGGTAGCGCCGGGAATTGAACACGGGACCTCTGGATCTGTAGCCAGGAACTCTGACCACTAGACCACAGAGGCGGTCCATCGACAGTGCATACAAACTACAAATGTGGCATTTGCATTTACATTTCTTAGAGTTGACTGGCTTGCAACACGGATCAGTTAAGGAACTGACCCTCTACCATAAGACGATCCTGCTCTCCAGTGATGTCAGGTACCTTGGACTAGTATTAGACAAGGGACTGACATGGAAAAAACAGCTGGATAAGGTCATCAATAAAGCCTATAAGGCTTTTTGAACATGCAGAAACATGTTTGGTAAAACCTGGGGACTACAACCGCACGTTGTGCATTGGATATATACTGCGGTTGTAAGACCCATAATTACATACGGCTCCACAGTATGATGGCCCAGAGTTAAACTCAAGACAAGCAAGGCAGAACTTAGCAAATTGCAAAGGTTGGCTTGCTTAGGTATCACAGGAGGATTTCGAACATCTCCAACAGCTGCACTGGAGACACTCCTTGGACTCCGCCCTCTAAATATACAGTTGGAGGCAGAGGCCCGGGCAGGAATCTACTGTCTCCAGTGCAGCGATCAA